>NC_056733.1:1160521376-1160676376 GCF_019279795.1 Protopterus annectens
GGTAAAAGTAGGGCATTTAATAGTAAGTTATATCTAATGTTAACAAAAGAATATTATAGTTTTGTAGGACCTCCAAAAGTCATCCTTCATGGCCTACTGAATTAGTGGCATAACTAGAGTTTGTGCCACCCAGGGCTGTCTGAGTTTGCCGCCCTTTGCCCCTCACAAAATCATGGTCAAATGAGGCCCCCCCCATACAAAGCCCTCCCTCCTGCAGCCATTCCAATGTCCCATTACTTGGCTATTTTGCCTCATTTACCATAAACACTGTAATGTGCATATTGTCTGCTTTACTTTTACAATGATTATTCGGATTTCATTTAAAACTTTTATTTTACATGTTATAGCACAAACACTGATAGTCAGATATCTGCTAAACAAAGCAACACAGTCTCACAGTGAAAACAGATTTAGCATTATAGCTTCTCTGCCCTAGAAACTCACATTCATTGAAACAGCATTGAAACCCACATTTAAAGAAAATGCATCTGACCTGTGGCAGAGAAAGATTACCTTTGGACTGTTTTCAAATCATAGGCCCCTTGCACATGAAACATACATGTCTTCTTTGATACACCTTCCTGAAACTATATTATATTCCTTGTATAATGCAAATCACTTGTTAGATCACGTTTTAAATTTATTGTTTTTAACATTTCTCCAGTAAACAATGAAACAAAATGTATAAACCAATAATGACAAAACTGCTCAATTCAGAACATTTCCATCATAAGAGTCTACTTAAGCTTCTACAATCCACCAGTATCAGTAAACATGCACAATCTCTGCAGAAGTAAAAGTCATTTAAATAATTCCACATTAAAGAGGTCTGTAACTAATGGAGATTGCTGCTGGCAAACAGCTTTATATTTCATTGTTTCATCTACAAATAAAGTGCCTGTTGCCCTTGAGGGATAAATTGCCCATTACGTTAAAAAAATAAGCTACTAATATTGCAGTAAGGAATGGATGGCAAATTGATAACAGGTTCACAGTTACTAGATATCTCCGCCAAATAGGACATTCTCAGGACTGTAGCATTAAAAGCAAAACACAGTACAGTATCAGCAATCTATCAACATACTGTGGGAGTAGAACCCACAGCCTTCTGCATCAAAAGCAAGGATTTTACCTGTTGTGTTACTAACAAAATGAAACCAAGCACTGATACAAAGTCCGTAGAATTCCAAAAACGACAATAGTTGAGTTAAAAAAACACCTTTATAGAAACAACAAAGCTTTCAGGTTAAACAACCCTTTTTCAATGTATGACAACAGGTATATTAAAAACGCCCACATATATATAAAAAAGGAAACAATCATGTGACCTGCAGCCATCATCACATGATCATCCTCTCAGATAGATGTATTTAAACATCCTGTATCAGGAAAAGAATATAGATTTTATGGTCATGCTACTTGTATAACTAGCAACGTGGTTTATTTAGCAACATGCCAAATCTGTCCATCTTTCTATGTGGGTAAAACCACGAGAAAACTTAAAGAACGAATAACAGAGCATAAGTCTAATATTAGAAATTCTAATGAGAATAATGCATTATTTAAGCACATTGCTTCTAGGGACAGTAAACATTGTTTCAAGTTTCGAGTTATAGATCACGTTGTAGCATCACCTAGGGGAGGGGATTTATCCAATCTATTGGACCTAAGGGAATATGAGTGGATAGTTAGACTTTCAGCAGACACACCCCCCGGTCTGAATGCATCAGTATCTTTAAAACCAATTTTAAATAGAATACAGCAAACCAGATTAAAATAACTTTAATCAATATCTATTATGTGTATTAGATGTTTTGAAATTTTGTATAACATTTGTAGTCTAAAGTCAGATATTGTGATTGCTGTCTGAATATTAGTAAAATTCTTATCTATGTATTTAATGATCATGTGATGATGGCTGCAGGTCACATGATCGTTCCCTTTTTTATATATATGTGGGCGTTTTTAATATACCTGTTGTCATACATTGAAAAAGGGTTGTTTAACCTGAAAGCTTTGTTGTTTCTATAAAGGTGTTTTTTTAACTCAACTATTGTCGTTTTTGGAGTGTTACTAACAAAACCAGACTTCACCTAACAGCACTAAACTTCTTTCCCCCTGAGGAACTGTGCAGCACAACTTAAGAAAAAAGTTAAAATGTATTGGAGGGGGGGTTTAAGGCCCAAAACCAGGGGCACATTATAAACATTGCTTGCACAATCTTAGAAAAGTTGCTACTTGCTACAATAAAATGTTGTGTCACCATGTGCTTCCCAAAATATAGCCATTTAAGTCTGTCTTCCTATCATTTAATGAAATAATTTCTTAAAATTTGTGGTTTTCTAGCAAATTACTGTGAAGAACAGGACAAAAGCTGGCGTAGGTAGGTGATTTAGGCTCTTGCTCATTATACCTAAGATAGTTTGAGCCTGACTAACTCTAACCACCAGGTATGCTTACCTGGGGCATTTTACTCACACACACACACACACACACACACACACACACACACACACACACACACACACACACACACACACACACACACACACAATATAAATTGGAACCAAAACCAGCAGCTAAAACGCCTGATATGATTTAAAATACATTGAAATGAGCAGCACATCTCAATGGCTCAAATAAAATAAATTGAAATCAGCAGCAAAAGAAATGAGCAGTAGCTAAAGTACATGCTCAGATAAAATAAATTGAAACAAGCAGTACACTTCATTTAAAATAAATTGAAACAGCTCAGACAAAATAAATTAAAACCAGCAGCTAAAGTACACGCTCAGATAAAATAAATTGAAACGAGCAGCAGTTAAAGCACACACTTGCCCAGCCTATATGAGCATTTAAAAGAAACTGCAGCAGCAAAAGAAATGAGCATCAGCTACTTGGTACTACGTGGTAGTCCGCTCATCATCTTCTTTCGGCTGTTCCCGTTAGGGGTCGCCACAGCAGATCACCTGTTTCCATTTCTTCCTATCCTCTGCATCTTGCTCTGTCACACCAACCACCTGCATGTCCTCTCTTACCACATCCATAAACCTTATCTTAGGCCTTCCCCTTTTCCTGTTACCTGGTAGCTTCATCCTTAGCATCTTTTCCCAATATACTCAGCATCCCTCCTCAGCACATGTCCAAACCAATGTAATTTTGCCTCTCTGGCTTTGTCTCCAAACCTTCCAACCTGGGCTGACCCTCTAATATACTTATTCCTAATCCTGTCCAACCTCATCACACCCAGTGCAAATCTTAACATCTTTAACTCTGCCATATCCAGCTCAAACTCCTGCCTTTTTGTCAATGCCACTGTCTCCAACCCATATAACATAGCTGGTCTCACTACCCTCTTGTAGACCTTCCCTTTCACTCTTACAGGTACTTGTCTGTCACAAATCACTCCTGACACTCTTCTCCACCCACTCCATCCTGCCTGTACTCTCTTCTTCACCTCTCTTCCACACTCACCGTTACTCTGAACTATTGACCCCAAGTATTTAAACTCATCCACCTTTGCCACCTCTACTCCTTGCATCCTCACCATTCCTCTATCCTCCCTCTCATTCACACACATATATTCTGTATTAGTCCTGCTGACCTTCATTCCACTTCTCTCTAGAGCATATCTCCATCTCTCCAGGGTCTCCTCCACCTGTTCCCTACTCTCACTGCAGATCACAATGTCATCTGCAAACATCATAGTCCACGGGGACTCCTGTCTGATCTTGTCTGTCAACCTGTCCATCACCATTGCAAATAAGAAAGGACTCAGAGCTGATCCTTGATGTAACCCCACCTCCACATTAAACGCATCTGTCACTCTCACTGCAGACCTCACCGCTGTCACACTACCCTCGGACATATCCTGTACCACTCTTACATACTTCTCTGACACTCCTTACTTCCTCATACAATACCACAACTCCTCTCTAGGTACCCTGTCACATGCTTTCTCTAAATCCACAAAGACGCAATGCAACTCCTTCTGACCTTCTCTGTACTTCTCCATCAACACTCACAGAGCAAACATTGCACCTGTAGTGCTCTTTCCTGGCATGAAACCATACTGCTGATCATTAATCATCACCTCCCTTCTTAACTTAGCTTCCACTACTCTTTCCCATAACGTCATGCTGTGACTGACCAATTTAATCCCTCTGTAGTTACTACAGCTCTGCACATCACCCTTATTCTTAAAAATCAGTACCAAAACACTTTTTCTCCATTCATCAGGCATCCTCTCACTTTCTAAGATTTCATTAAACAATCTGGTTAAAAACTCCACTGCCATTTCACCTAAACACCTCCCTGCTTCCACAGGTATGTCATCTGGGGCAACAGCCTTTGCATTCTTCATTCTCTTCATAGCTATCCTTACTTCCTCCTTGCTTATCCATTGTACTTCATGATTCACTATCCCTACATCATCCAACCTTCTTTCCCTCTCATTCTCTTCATTCATCAACCCCTCAAAGTACTCTTTCCATCTCCTCAACACACTCTCCTCGCTTGTGAGTATGTTTCACTCATTATCCTTTATCACCTTTACCTGCTGCACATCTTTCCTAGCTCGGTCCCTCTGTCTAGCCAATCGGTACAGGTCCTTTTCTCCCTCCTTAGTGTCTAACCTTTCATACAACTCTTCATACTCCTTATCCTTAGCCTTCACCACCTCTCTCTTTGCCATGCTCCTCATCTCCTTATACTCCTGTCTACTTTCTTCATCTCTCTGACAATCCACCTTTTTCTTTGCCAACCTCTTTGCCTGTATACTCTCCTGTACTTCCTCATTCCACCACCATGTCTCCTTGTCATCCTTCCTCTGTCCCGATGTAATATTAAGCACCTTTCTAGCTGTCTCCCTTACTAGTTCTGCTGTAGTTACCCAGCTATTTGGTAACCCTTCACTGCCACCCAGTGCCTGTCTTAACTCATCCCTGAACTCCACCTCACAATTATCCTTTTTCAGTTTCCACCATTTGATCCTTGGTGCTGCCCTCACACTCCTCCTCCTCTTCTTGATCACCAACATCATCCTACAAACCACCATCCTATGCTGCCTAACTACACTTTCTCCGGTCACCACTTTACAGTCTCCAATCTCCTTCAGACTGGCCCTACTACATAAGATATAATCCACCTGTGTGCATCTTTCTCCACTCTTGTATGTCACCCTATGCTCCTCCCCCTTGTTAAAATACGCATTCACCACAGTCATGTCCATCCTTTTCACAAAATCCACTACCATCTGACCTTCTGCATTCCTTTGTTTAACACCATACCTACCCATCACTTCCTCATCCCCTCTGTTCCCTTCACCAACATGCCCATTAAAATCTGCTCCAGTCACCACTCTCTCACCCTTGGGTACAGTCATCACCAATTCATACAATTCACTCCAACATTTTTCTTTCTCATCCATTGCACACCCAGCTTGTAGAGCATATGCACTAACAATATTCATCATTACACCATCACTTTCTAGCTTCATAAACATCACTCTATCCGACACTCTTTTCACCTCCAAAACACTCTTAGCATACTGTTCCTTCAGAATAACTCCTACCCCATTTCTCCTCCCATCCACACCATGATAAAACAATTTGAACCCACCTCCGATACACCTAGCCTTACTCCCCTTCCATCTGGTCTCTTGCACACACAATATACCAACCTTCCTTCTGTCCATCATATCAGCTAGCTCTCTCCCTATACCAGTCATACTGTCAAGATTCAAAGTTCCGACCCTCACTACCACAGTCCTAGCCTTTCTCCTCTCTTCCTGCCTTTGACCATGCCTTCTGCCTCTTCTCCTCCTTCAGCCAGCAGTAGCCCAATTTCCGTCAGCACCCTGTTGGCTAACAGTACTGGTAGTGGTCGTCGTTAACCCGAGCTTCGACTGATCTGGTATGTAAATATTTACTGGTGACTGCATGAAATGATTTGGTGAAGTTTTATGCCAGATTACCTTCCTGACGCAACCCTCCCCATTTATCTGGGCTTGGGACCGGCACAAAGAAATGCACTGGCTTATGCATCCCCAGTGGCTGGGTTGTAGTCTGCTAAATACAGAAAATGTAATAAGGGATCTGGGGACCCAAGCAGATAGTACTCTCTCCTTTGATAATCATATTGCCAAGGTGGTTAGAAAATACTTCTATGTGGCCCACCTAATCACAAAAGGGTTCGCATCAACAACAAAAGAGGTTATTGTGCCCCTCTACTCATCACTCATCAGACCCATTATAGAGTACAATGCCCCATTTGGGATGTACCTTACAAGACACCTGCAACAGCTGGAAAGACCACAGAAGTACCTCACCAAGAAGATTACTGGCCTCAAACAGATGCCCTATGCAGCCCGACTGAAGAAACTCCAACTGTACTTGGTTGCATACCGCTTACTAAGAGGTGATCTCTGCCTGACATACAAGGCCATGTCCAACCCAGAACTGATGGACATGCTCCACCTAAAAAAAAAAACAAATCCCCAAGAGCCACACGCTCTAGGGATCTAAACCTCACCACAATGATAAATAGGATGTGCTGGAGGGATAGATTCCTGTCCCAGAGAATCCCCATGCTTTGGAACAGGATTCCAATCTGCATTAAGCAGAGCCCCTCACTAACACTCTTCAAGAGAAACCTTAACGAGTGGATGGGAAACAGAAAACTTAACCCGGGGATCACTGCAGTGGCTCTGCTGGACAGAGGCACATGGAACTAATGGCTCTGCTGGACAGAAGCACATGGAACTAATCTAAGGGGGCGGCGAAAGCCAACACATTCTGGCTAGGCTTATAGATGCCCTCGGGCAGATAGCCTAGTACTTACCTATGAACCTATGAACCTATAGAGTACATGCTCAGATTAAATTGAAATGAGCAGGAGCACAGATAAAATAAAACAAAATGGAAATGAGCAGCAGCTAAAGTACACACTTACCCAACTGATAATAAAACACTGAAACGAGCATTTATAAGAAACTGCAGCAGCAAAACCAAGCAGCTGAAATGGCCTACAGAGATAAACCAGCAGCAGCTAAGGTACACACTTGACCAGCCGGTAATAAAACACTGAAATGGCAGGTAAAATAAACTGAATGGCAGCAAAACTGAAACGGCCCACAGAGAGAAATGGCCCAGCAGCAGATAAAACTTGTACACATAATGGCCCAACAGTAGCACGTAAAATGGTAATGCCCAGCATCTATAATAAAGAGATAAGCTGAAATAGTCTGAAGAACAATGAATGTTCTTACCTGGAGGCTGGACATGATGTGGGCAGACTCTGCAAATGTTACACGCACATCTCCCCTCTGCAAAAGTTATATGCACATCTCCCCCACCATAGCTGTTCAGATTCTCTATTCCCTCCGGTTCAACAGGCAGTAGCTATTGTCATCAGGCACACTCCTGTAGGATATATTGCTTTCAGAATTTCACCAGACCTGGATATTCTTTAGTGTGAGGAACTTCTGCCATCTTCCATCCCTACCCTATAGGCAGGACATATGGAGACCATGGAAGGTTGTTGTGACATGTAGTACACACCCAGTACTTGATGGAGATTCCTGCTACTCCACTGTTGCTGTAGGGCTCTTGGCAGCCTCCCTGGCCAGTTTTGGTCTTGTATTCTCATAGACTTTGGTGGGATGTTCACTCCTTCACAATGTCACTGTAGCTCTATATTTTCACCACCTTTTGATGACTGTCTGCACTGTGTTCCATGGTATGTGCAATACTGTGGAAATGTTTGGGTACCCTTCTTCAGGCTGAGACATCTCAAGCATGTGGTCCCTTAGCAGCTTTGTCAGCTCTATATGAACCATGGCTGTTGCTGTGGCAGGCAACTGCGTATATGTTAGGATAATCCGGGTAGGACAGCTGACCAATAGTTGTTGTTAATCAAAGAGTCTCTGTAGTTGATGGCTGTTGTGTACCCAGTAAGATATACTGCTGTAGTTATATCAAAAGCTGCCCTGACATAGTACTAGCTTCAGCCCTGTGCACACATATGCATCTAGGTTGTTGTACTATTGTTATGCGTCATTATTGTTCCCCTAACAGATTTGTTTGCTTTACAATTGAATTCTACAGGTTATAGGTCATATGAAAGGTTGGCAGTATTCTGGACTTGTCTATTGTGCTCTCATGTTTGTATATTATGCATACCTGGCATTCTAACAGGTGTGTACATGAATTATATGCACTGTATACCACTAATTGCTACAATATGACCCTAGTTTTGGGCCTTCATCCACCCATTTTGTCAGTCTTTGTCCAGGTGTCCTGCAATGACAGATTGTGAGGTATGCTACAGATATGTGACATCTCCTGTAAATAGGCCCTTGTGATGACCACCTTGATGCAATGCAGTAAACACCACCACCACCACAGGTGAACATGCAGATATTGCCAAATAGCAGTGTAACAGTTGTGTGCATGGTCACATGCATTAACTTTAGCATGCCTGAGGTACTGGTGAGCCACAACAGGGAAACCCCATACTTACTGGGTTTAGGTTACTGTCCCATGTGCAGACCAAAGGGACCTATGTAGCTGTAAGGGAGAGGAATTTTCAGCAGACTCACATTAGGCATTGTTACAAGATGAACATTACGTTTCTGCACAGGTACAGTACATACTATGATATTACACAATTTGTTGTCCTTCACCATGGATGTGCATTAGTGTGCATTACTACACCACACCCACTAAGCCATTTTGCACTGACATATGCATCTAGAGACTCTGTAGAAGACAGTTTAAATGCTGCCTCATTACATTGATGTGCACTTTGGCCTTGCCTGGATGCTCCTCGCCTGTTGCCTGGATGCCACCCACCTACACAACTGCTGTATCCCGTGTTTGAGTTTGTGTGGGGGCTACCCCAAGTTTGGCAAGGAGCACAACAATGCCCCCCCCACCGGTAGCAGTACAGTCCTTCACTACAGCAGCAGCCCTTTGCCGGGCACAATGTATCAGGTCAGTTGCTGTATGCCTGACCTGATCATATGTGCATCCATGTTGGCCCAACACGTTCACTCTGTGGATGATTCCATCTAACAGGGAAATCCATTCCTGCAGATTTTACTAGATACGGGCAGAAAGGATAGCATTGTTTAAGATTACAGCTTCTGTGATGGCTGCTGTCTCTGCATCAGTGTAAGGTGTTTGCCACTGCATGGCACCTGGAGGACATACACAGGGAAACACATCACAGGACCTCAGACATTGCCCAGAGTTCTTTACAGAGCCAGCACATACATGCATTTGAACTATCATTAGCCACCACTTACAAACACATCATACCCCTGTACCTGGCAACACTGTATGAACATGCATTGTACCCCTGATCCTGATGTGTCATGTTCCCCCCCAATGAGGGCCAGTACATTGCATAAACCACCATTCATCATTCATGTTTGTACAGAGGGATGACAGTGGCCATGTTCCTTGCAGATGGGATGTCAATGGTACTCAGCCTTTGCTTGCATACAGTGTGCAATGGAGCTGGAAGCATATGCATGGGTTCATGTAGGATGCAGACAGGAATGTTATCAGACCCCAAGGGGACTTGCTTTTGTTAACTTTGATTAGGCAGTTTGGACCTGATCCATTATGATGAGGGGTGGAGTGCATGTGCTGTGCATATCCATCTATAGTGATGGTGATCCAGGGTGGTGATGTTTGCCCTAAACCTGTCTGCAGCAGGTCGGCTGTAGCTATGGTGTGTGTGTGTATGTGCTGTGATTGACCACCATTTCAGGGTGGGTTGGGTTGGTGCCTCTGAGACTGCAGACATATGTGAAGATGACCTTGTGATTGCCCTTAGTGGATGTGTCCAATTTGTACTCATAGTTAGCCTTACAGTAATCCACCTGTGACCTAATATGCTCGTTCAGACAAAGGTTGACATGCCACGCAGTTGGTGCCTGCTCCTACTTTGCACTGTACAGCCAATAAAGCATCGCATTATGTGCTTTGTGCATTGCTACTGTCCAGCAAATGGGGTTTAGTCTACTTTTGTGGAGACAGGTTTTACAAGTAAAGTATTACTGAGGCCATACAGCTATGAGGGTGGTCATATATGTGTTTATAGTAGGCATGGACAAAAGATCAGAACACAGTTGCCCACCTCTACAATTTCATCGTGATACTCATGCTTATTTTACTACCTATGTCTGTTTCAGGGCAATGGCATAACCAGTAGCTGTAGAGGTGTAACTCTGTTGGATGCACAGAAACTAAGATTACACACGTGTACAACATATACAGCTTATTCACCTGACATTTTGCATCCCATGTCAGTTGTTATGAGGCAGCCAGGTACACCAACCCATACATACATACATACATACATATGTACAGGTAATACCTGCTATACATCTCTGTTCTATGTCAGTATGGCACACTGTAATGACAGTCTTGCTGCTCAAATCATTCATGTCAACCTGTTAGGGCAGGACATCTGTAGTACAACACACATACATGGTGGGCTATGGGCCTCAATTAGTGACACTTTCTTCATATTGCTGCAACACACATATGTCATTTGATAGTGCAGTAGCCTTTGCATTCGCAGACATACCCCGGAGGATGTCTGATGCTCATATGGCAGACAGAGAGGTGAAAGGCTAGGTGTGTGGTAGTGAGGGTAGGAACTGTTCTTGTTGTGAGTATGACTAGTATGGGGACAGAGCTAGCTGATATGCTGGACAGAGAAAAGGTGGATATATTGTATATGCCAGAGACCAGATGGAAGGGCTGTACAGCTGTGTGTATCTGAGTTGGGTACAAATAGTTCTATCATGGTGTATATGGGAGGGGAAATGGTGTAGGTGTTAACCTGAAGGAACATTATGCCAAGACTGTCTGTGGAGGTGATAAGAGTGTCAGGTAGAGTGATGTTCAGGAGGCTAGGAACTGATGTTGTAATGTTGACAGTTGTTAGTGCATATGCTCCACTAATTGCATGTGTGATGGATGAGACAGATGTACTTTGGAGTGGTTGTATAAAGTGGCAATGCGTGTACCCAAGGGTGAGTGAGTGGTGATTGGAGCAGATTTCAATGGGCATGTTGATGAAGGGGACACAGGGGATACAGAAGTGATGTGTAGGTATGGTGTTAAGCAAAGGAATGCAGAAAGTGAGATGGTGGTGAAGTTTCCAACAGAGGTTGGATGTGGGTGTGGTGAATACATAGTATTACAAGACCAAGGGGCATAGGGTGACATACAGGAGTGGAGGAAGATGCACACAGGTGGATTATCTCCTATGCAGGTAGGCCTGTTTGAAGGGGGATTGGTAACTGTAAGGTGGTGACAGGGGAAAGTCTAGTTAGGCAGCATGGAAGGTTGGTCTGTGGGATTACATTGGTGATCACAAAGAGGAGGAGGAGGGTGAAGGCAGCACCATGGATCAAATGGTGGATACTGAGAAAGGGTGATTGTGAGGTTGAGTTCATTGAAGAGTTAAGACAGGCAGTGGGTGGTAGTGAAGAGTTAGCAAGCTAGTAAGGGAGATGAGTAGAACTGGCCTTGGTGTGACATCTGCTCAGAGGAAGGAGGACAAGGAGACATGGTGGTGGTATGAGGAAGTACAGGGAAGTATACAGAGAAAGAGTTTGGCCAAGGAGAAGTGGGATTGTGAGATAGATGCAGAAAGTAGACAGGTGTATAGGGAGATGGGGTGCATGACAAAGAGAGTGGTGGCAAAGGCTGAGGATGGGACATCTGAAGGGTTGTATGTAAGGTTGGACACCAAGGATGGAGAATAGGACCTGTACCAATTGGCTTGACAAAGGCATGTAGCTAGGAATGATGTGCAGCAGATAAAGCTGAGAAAGGATAATGGTGTAAGTGAACTCACTAGTGAGGAGAGTGTGTCGAGTAGGTGGAAACAGTACTTTGATGGGCTGTTGAATGAAGAGAATGTGAGAGAGATAAGGTTGGATGATGTGGGTATGGTGAATCAGGATGTGCAACAGATTATCAAGGGGGAAGTAGGGATAGCTATGAAGAAGTTTAAGAATGGAAAGGCTATTGGTCCAGATGATATAACTGTGGAAGCATGGATGTGTTTAGTACAAATGGCAGTGGTCTTTTTAATCAGATGGTTTACTGTAATCTATGAAAGTGAGAGGATGTGTGAGGTGTGGATGAAATGTGTTTGGGTACTGATTATGAGAATAAGGGTGGTGTGCAGAGCTCTAGTAACTACAGAGGTATAACTGATCAGTCAGAGCATGAGGTAATGGTAAAGGGTGGTGGAAGCTAGTCTAAGAAGGGAGGTGAGGATTACTGACCAGTAGCATGGTTTCATGCCAGGAAAGAGCAGTAGAGATGTGATGTTTGCCCTTAGAGTGTTGATGGGGACATACAGAGAAGGTCAGATGTAGCTGCATTGTGTCTTTGTGGACTTACAGACAGCATATGACAGGATGCCTAGAGAGGAGTTGTGTTATTGTATGAGGTGGTCAGGAGTGGCAGAGGAATCCATAAGAATGCTACAGGATATGTGCAAGGCTAGTGTAACAGCAGTGAGTTCTGCAGTGGGAGTGACAGGTGTGTTAAAGGTGGAGGTAGTACATCAAAGATCAGCTATGCTCCCTTTCTTATTTGCAGTGGAGATGGACAGAATGACAGACATAATCAGACAGGAGTCCCCCTAGACTGTGCTGTTTGCAGATGACATTGTAGTCTGCAGTGAGAGTAGGGAACAGATTGACAAAACCCTGGAGAGGTGGTGGTATGATCTAGTGAGGGGAGGAATGATGGCCTGCAGGACTAAGACGGAATATATGTGTGTGAATGGGAGGGAGGATGGAGGAATGGTGAGGATGCAGGGGAGTACAGTTTTCAAAGGTGGATAGGTGTAAATACTTGGGAACAACAGTTCAGAGTAATGGCGAGTGTGGGGGAGAGGTGAAGACGTGAGTATGGGCAGGATGTGGGTGGTGGGGGAGAGTGCCATGTGTGATTTGTGACAGACAAATACCATTAAGAGTGATAGGGAAGGTCTACAAGAGGGTAGTGAGACCAGCTATGTTATATGGGTTGGAGACATTGGCATTGAAAAAAAGAGGCACAAGTCAGAGCTGGACATGGCAGAGTTACTGATGGTATGATTTGCACTGGGTGTGGCCAAGCAGTGTCAGTCAGTATTGTGCAATACACACTCCAGTAGTGGTCATATGTGAGCCATACTTTCTTGTTGTGACTCAGGTCCCTGAGCTGTGTTCTATGTCACTGCAGACAGACACAGTTTCTATGGCCATAGGTTCTGCTCAGCAATATATCAGTACAGCATGTGTTGTTGAGACATAATATTGTTTGAACTTCCTATTTTCCATGTTTACATGCCCCCTACTATATTCCATTCCAGGCTTAGTTGTTTGACACAGCTGTGTTTTTTTTGTTTTCACTTCCGTTGGTATACTCCATCTGTCTCAGTGTGTGTGTCCGTCTGTCTGCCTGTTTTTGTGTGTGTGTGTGTGTGTGTGTGTGTGTGTGTGTGTGTGTGTGTGTGTGTGTGTGTGTGTGTGTGTGTGTGTGTGTGTGTGTGTGTGTGTGTGTGTGTGTGTGTGTGTGTGTGTGTGTGTGTGTGTGTGTGTGTGTGTGTGTGTGCGTCTCTCCCTCTCTCTCTCTCTGAGACAGAGAAGGATATACATCTGTTTTGTATAGGCAGTATCTTGCCTTTCATAGGTAATGCTCATGAGCAGCTGATGGCCTGTGCACTAGTTGGAGTCCCCCACTTGCTGATTGCATGTGGAACAGCTGTGGTATCATTCCCATACCCAATAGCATGGAAACACACTCCTTTAACTGAGTACTTCATGTGGCTGATGTCCCTTTTCCTTGCCTGGGAGGAGTACTTCATGGAGGTGTGTGATGAATAGCATCACAGAATGCAGTTGGGAGGTTCCCCTTCAGAAGGTCGAACGGCTGAAATCTTGAAATGCATATGGTCGAAGCCATATGCTCGAATTTCAGAAGCTCGACCTTCTGAAAGGGAAAGAAAACAAAAGCAAGAAAGCACAAAACAGTGTTTCAGCAGGGGGGGAAACCCCCCTGCATCCCCACACCCCCCACTACTTATTTATTCTAACTCCGAGATCGCACTACAGTGCAGAAAAGGAAATCTCTCATTCTGTGCTGTATGCCAATCCCCATTCAGACGGTCAAGCTTCTGACATTTCGGGTATATGGTTTCGACCATATGCATTTCGAGATTTCAGCCATTCAACCTTCTGAAGGGAAACCAGTTGGGAATACCTCTTACAACAAACACTGTGGAGACAGTCCAACAAACTGGGGGAGAATGTTCCAGACATAGGGACAAAATGTAATTATTGTTGTTACGCAGTTGAAGTAATCCACACAGTAGATAGATGTAGCGCTTTCATCTTTAATAAAAACTTCATCAGAATATCAAACAAACTGAAGCTGACCCTATAAATACACACCCTCTCACAATTAACATAATAATTAATGACATCACAATACAATTTAACCTAAAGAAGCTCAAATTGATATTCCATAATTGAATGCACAATGCATAACTAATTACATATATTGAAACTGTAAACTTATAAACCTCTATACATAAACTACATTATGAGTTAGTATAAATAAATTATATATAGCCTTCTGCTTTTAATCTAAGAACAGAACTAATAGATATACTACTACTTAAACCTGGTTTTTGTGTTGCATTGGTTCTCATCTGCCACCTGAGTTCCTTAGCCTCCAGATAGTCATTAAGGGGTCCACCTCTATCCCCCAATGTAACATGTTCAATAACAGAAAACTTAAAACTGTGCCCTTCATAGTTTTTTATGTGGACAGCCAAGACATTCTTAATGTCTTGTTTTTTGATATCATAAAAATGCTGATACATTCTACTTCTAAGGGCATTAATCGTCTTCCCTATATAGAAACAGGGGCATTAGGTGCACATCGCTAAATAAACAACCGCCTTACTGCTACAGGAAAATTTCTTTTTATATGCTAATTTCCCATAGTTTGGTATATAAATTTCACTACCTTCAATTATATGTTGGCATTGTAAACAAATCCCACATTTGTACTTACCCCTATTACCAAAATAGGCCTCCTGTGATCTTTCTAACATATTTTTAAAAGTTGTATCCTTTTTATACACAATATTAGGCACCATTCCCACTATATCTAGATAGTCCTTACTGATAGTAAATACATTCCAATTGTGTTGAATTATTTGTCTGATGCCTGTAAACTGCTTGTTATATTTAAAAATAGCGGCTCTACTAAAGACTTTGGACTCGATTCTGGTTTCCCCTTCATGAGGAATATCAATGCCTTTACCTAATAATGGGAAGAAATGTCCATTTTCTCTCTTAGTAACTACTTCCTGTAGTATATTCTCCACAAAATCTAAGGGGTAACTCCTCCTTACTAACATACCTGTAAGAATGTGGATTTGATCTAGAAAATCACGGTGATTTGACACCATTCTTACCAGTCTAACCCCCTGCCCTTTTACCAATGACTTTTTCTGATGTAAAGGATGGAAACTACTGAAATGCAAAAGTGTATTAGAATATGTGGGTTTCCTAAAGATGGTAGTCTCAAAACAATTATCCAATTTATTTTTACTGATAGTAATATCTAAGTAGTCTATCCTATCGTGGGAAACGATATGTGAAAATTCAGGGAAATCCGTACTTTCCTTGATAAATTAAAGGAATTCTTTAAGTACATCCTTGTTGTTGTTCCATACAATCACTATGTCGTCCAAATAGCGCCCATAGTAATTCCAATGCTTTGCAAAGGGGCTAGTAAAAATGAATTCCATTTCCTAATATGCTAGAACAATGTTGGCAAAAATAGGGGCACAAATGGCCCCCATTGCTACTCCTTTACATTGTTTGAATAACTGTTCTTCAAAGACAATAATATTAGTATCTAAAATTAGTTCCATGAGACTCCTAATAGTAAGAATACGGTCATGTGACAAATCAGTATGTTGACAAAGAAATAAAACCATTCAATACCAGTACTGTGTGGAATTACAGAAAACAAATATTTTACGTCTATTGTCACAAAAATCAAACCTTTGTTATACATATTCTTATTAATCTTCCTTAGTAAATCCCATGAATCCCTCACTATCCAGTTGCAGTTGGAAAGAATATTTTTTTTAATTTTAAATCTACAAATTTAGCAATAAAATATGTTTTAGATGCTTTTGCATCAATTATAGGTCTGGGGGGGGTGCTAAATCCTTATGTAATTTTGGTATGCCGAAAATTGTTGGAATTTTTGAACATTTCACTTCCGTAAAGGACTGTTCGTCTAAAGTAATTTGTCTGTTTAAAAGATGTTCTTCTAATAATATGTCAACTTTTCTATATAAAATGTTTTTCTCATTCAAGCTGACCTGACAATATGTGTCAGAATGTAGATTACCAAACATCTTGTTAATATATGAATTACTATTCATAATAGCCAACCCCCTCCCCCTTATCTGGTTTCATAATTCTTATTGCACTGTTACTGCATAAATTCTTTACTAATTCCATCTAATATGTACTCAAATTATTCTCTACTTGTGCTAGACTATCTTTGTCTTTAAACATCTTTCTAATATCATATTCGCACATTTTCTCAAATGTCTGCACTACAGGGCAAGGGGGGGGGGGTTGAATAAGCTGGGTTTTTTATATACATCTGTATTGCTAATATTAGGAACTCCTTCTTTGAAACAAAACTGAAAATTCAATTTTCTTGTGTACAGCTTCAAGTCAATTAAAACATCATCCAAGGCTGCATTCTTGTTAGGAGCAAAGGACAACCCTTTGTCAAATACATCAGCAATATCATCATTAAAAATGATGTCACTATAATTATAAATCTTAAAGTCATCCCTTTTGTTACATAAAACCTGAACAGAAGCCTCATCTAAACTATTGTTAAAAAAAACATTAATTTCTTAGCCAGTTTGGCTTTGTCAAAGGCAGATCATGCCTTTTAAACTTGGATGACTTTTTCGAAACAGTCACCAAAGCCATTGATGAGGGAAAGGCAGTTCATACAGCCTACCTCGATCTGGTGAAGGCCTTCGATACAATACCCCACTCGGGTATCATTGAAAAACTCATCAACTTAAATGTTAACCCATACATCACAAGATGGGTTGCAAACTGGCTGAGTGACAGAACCCACAGGGTCAGAGTTGCTGGCGCCATGTCAGACTCAAAGCCTGTCACAAGTGGTGTCCCACAGGGCTCAGTCCTGGGCCCACTCTTGTTTGGCATCTACTTTTCCGAGTACAAGCAAACACAGGAGGGTTATGGCTGACAAAGTTTGCAGATGACTGCAAACTGGGCCATAGTAGAAAACACATCTGACACAGATATCCTTCAGAAGGGTCTCACAGAAATGGATAACTGGTGCCAGAGCCATGGCCTAAAGTTAAATGCCAAAAATGCATAGTCATACCCTTCGGGAAAAACAAGGTTACCCCTAGCTACCAAATAGGTGGCAATCCACTGAGCACAGAAGAAGTTATCAGGGACCTGGGGACTCAGGTTGATAGTAGTCTGTCATTCGACACCCATGTAGCTAAAGTAGTTAGGAAGACCTTCTACATTGCCCACCTTATCATGAAGGGATTCTCATCTAGATCAAGGGAGGTCATAGTCTCCCTTTACTCATCACTCATCAGACCAATGATTGAGTACAATGCCCCATTCGGAATGTATCTGACCCGACACTTGCAGCAGCTGAAGAGGCCACAAACGTTCCTCACAAAAAGGATAAAGGGTCTTCAAAATCTGTCCTATGCTGCCCGACTGAAAGAACTCCAGCTCTATTCAGTCGCTTACCACTTGCTCAGAGGTGACCTTTGCCTAACATACAAGGCCATGTCAAACCCAGATTTGATGAATATGCTTCACCTCAAAAAATCTAGATCCATCAGAGCCACAAGGGCGGGAGACTTAAACCTCGACACGGCTATTAATAGGACGTGCTGGAGGGATAGATTCATCACCCAAAGACTCCCTATGCTGTGGAACAAAATCCCGGTATATGTGAGGCAGAGCACCTCGCTGGCCTTGTTCAAGAGAAATCTTGACCAATGGATGGGAGATCGCAGATATACCCCAGGGATTACCTCAGTGTCACTGCTCGACAAAATAATGGGTATAGGCACAGCAAAATAATGGGTATAGTTCCCATACTAAAGGGGTGGCGTAAGCCACAAAACGATGGGCTAGGCTTGTAAATGCCCTCGGGCAGATAGCCTAGTATGAACCTATGAACCTATGAACCTATAATACATTTTCCCTCTCCCCCTGTAGTTGTAATTGTATTGTCTCATTCCCCCTCTCTTATTCTTTAGCCATTTGGACCTCCTCAGAGTGGGGAATTCTAAAGGGTCAATGTTAAACTCACAATCAACATCCAGTTGATAATTATTACCACCTACATCCTTGTCGGGGCTATTAACATGGCTAAATTTATTAAATTTATTTTAACTTGTGGGAGGGAGTGGGTATGCCCTCTGTTGGGCATAGTCTCTTTCATCCCTTTTAAGTTTCCCCTCTTTCTTATATCTAAGTTCAGCAATACACTGATCAACACTTTTAAAAATGTTATCATACTGTGTTTGTTTAAATTCAGACAGTAAATCTGACTGTATACAATTATTAATACATTTAATTTTATCAGACAAATTTACCATTTTTCTGTCGTCTTTAATAAGACAGTCCAAGAGTTCACATCCATGTCTATTAAAAAGCTGTATCAGTTCCAGATGTAGCTCAGAATCCCTAACCAAGCCTGTTGGATAACACCATAGTCGGAGTCCCTTCGGAATCTGCTCCCTCCGTTTGCACTCACGGAGGTAGCTGTTTTCTAATTGTAGCTTACGGTAATCCAAGGTTAGCGATTCTAGTTGAATTAGCTGTTGATTCAATGAACAGTTAGTATCTTTACTGTTCGATGGTGCAGAACACCACTCGTGATCACCATCAAGCCACTGGCTAAGAGACCTCCTTCCATTAAAGAAAATACCACTCCTGGAAGTAGCAGGGTTAGGGAAAGTCCACTCCTCATCTCTCCCCGATGTATTGGAACTCATAGGATGATGACGTTGGGCCGGTATAATATCAATGCTCATCTTGTCCTCCATAACATTACTGCTAGCTTGTCTAGGTTGAAAAGTCTGCAAACTGTCTCTTTGTTGGGTCAGCCTCTCCATGAATTGTACCAAATGTCCAACTGTTGAATTAAGAGTTTGAAGTGGAAAATGCCAAGGAATTAAGTATGGGTGGATCCACACCATCTACTCCTTCCATAATCCACTACCACCAACTCGTAAAAACAATAATAAAGTTATACAAATACAAGGAAAGAACAGACCAGGATCCACACAGATTTAGCGTTTTCGTCTTTAATAAAAACTTCATCAGAATATCAAACAAACTGAAGCTGACCCTATAAATACACACCCTCTCACAATTAACATAATAAATTAATGACATCACAATACAATTTAACCTAAAGAAGCTCAAACTGATATTCCATAATTGAATGCACAATGCATAACTAATTACATATATTGAAACTTTAAACTTATAAACCTCTATACATAAACTACATCATAACAGTTACTATAAATAAATCATATATAGCCTTCTGCTTTTAATCTAAGAATAGAACTAATAGATGTATTGCTATTTAAACCTGTTTTTTGTGTTGCATTGGTTCTCAGCTGCCACCTGAGTTCCTTAGCCTCCAGATAGTCATTAAGGGGTCCACCAAGCAGTAATGTTGGGGAGGACAAGACCTAATGGTATTACACCGGCCCAACATCATCATCCTATGAGTTCCAATACATCGGGGAGAGATGAGGAGCGGACTTCTCATAACCCTGCTACTTCCAGGAGTGATATTTCCTTTAACAGAAAGAGGTCTCTTAGCCAGTGGCTTGATGGTGATCGCGAGTGGTGTTCTGCACCATTGAACAGTAAAGATACTAACTGTTCATTGAATCAGCAGCTAATTCAACTAGAATCGCTAATCTTGGATTACCGTAAGCTACAATTAGAAAACAGCTACCTCCATGAGTGCAAACGTTATCCAACAGGCTTGGTTAGGGATTCTGAGCTACATCTGGAACTGATACAGCTTTTTAATAGACATGGATGTGAACTCTTGGACTGTCTTATTAAAGACAATGACAGAAAAATGGTAAATTTGTCTGATAAAATTAAATGCATTAATAATTGTATACAGTCAGATTTACTGTTTGAATTTAAACAAACACAGTATGATAACATTTTTAAAAGTGTTGATCAGTTTATTGCTGAACTTAGATATAAGAAAGAGGGGAAACTTAAAAGGGATGAAAGAGACTATGCCCAACAGAGGGCATACCCACCTCCTCCCACAAGTCAAAATAAATTTAATAAATTTAGCCATGTTAATAGCACCGTCAAGGATGTATGTAGGTGGTAATAATTATCAACCGGATGTTGATTGTGAGTTTAACATTGACCCTTTTGAATTCCCCACTCTGAGGAGGTCCGAACGGCTAAAGAATCAGAGAGGGGGAATGAGACAATACAATTACAACTACAGGGGGAAAGGGAAAATGTATTAGAAGAAATTAATGTTTTTTTAACAATAGTTTAGATGAGGCTTCTGTTCAGGTTTTATGTAACAAAAGGGATGACTTTAAGATTTACAATTATAGTGATATCATTTTTAATGATGTTATTGCTGATGTATTTGACAAAGGGTTGTCCTTTGTTCCTAGCAAGAATGCAGCCTTGGATGATGTTTTAATTGACTTGAAGTTGTATACAAGAAAATTGAATTTTCAGTTTTGTTTCAAAGAAGGAGTTCCTAATATTAACAATACAGACATATATAAAACACCTAGCTTATTCAACCCCCCCCCTTTGCCCTGCAGTGCACATTTGAGAACATGTGCAAATATGATATTAGAAAGATGTTTAAAGACAAAGATGGTCTAGCACAAGTAGATAATAATTTGAGTACATATGAGATGGAATTAGTACATAATTTATGCAGTAACAGTGCAATAAGAATTATTAAACCACATAAGGGGGGTGGGTTGGCTATTATGAATAGTAATTCATATATTAACAAGATGTTTGGTATTCTACATTCTGACACATATTGTCAGGTCAGCTTGAATGAGAAAAACATTTTATATAGAAAAGTTGACATATTATTAGAAGAACTTCTTTTAAACAGACAAATTACTTTAGACGAACAGTCCTTTATGGAAGTGAAATGTCCAAAAATTCCAACAATGTTTGGCATACCAAAATTACATAAGGATTTAGCCAACCCCCCCCCCCCCACCTTAGACCTATAGTTGATGTAAAAACATCTAAAGCATATTTTATTGCTAAATGTGTAGATTTACAATTAAAAAATATTCTTTCCAACTGCAACTGGATAGTGAGGGATTCATGGGATTTACTAAGGAAGATTAATAAGAATATGTATAATGAAGGTTTGATTTTTGTGACAATAGACGCAAAATATTTGTTTTCTGTAATTCCACACAGTACTGGTATTGAATGGTTTTATTTATTTCTTTGTCAACATACTGATTTGTCACATGACCGTATTCTTACTATTAGGAGTCTCATGGAACTAATTTTAGATACTATTATTATTGTCTTTGAAGAACGGTTATTCAAACAATGTAAAGGAGTAGCAATGGGGGCCATTTGTGTCCCTATTTTTGCCAACATTGTTCTAGCATATTGGGAAATAGAATTCATTTTTACTAGCCCCTTTGCAGAGTATTGGAATTACTATGGGCGCTATTTGGACGACATAGTGATTCTATGGAACAACAACGAGGATGTACTTAAAGAATTCCTTTTATTTATCAAGGAAAGTTCAGATTTCCTTGAATTTTCACATATCATTTCCCACGATAGGATAGACTACTTAGATATTACTATCAGTAAAAATAAATTGGATAATTGTTTTGAGACTACCATCTTTAGGAAACCCACATATTCTAATACACTTTTGCATTTCAGTAGTTTCCATCCTTTACATCAGAAAAAGTCATTGGTAAAAGGGCAGGGGGTTAGACTGGCAAGAATGGTGTCAAATCACCGTGATTTTCTAGATCAAATCCACATTCTTACAGGCATGTTAGTAAGGAGGGGCTACCCCTTAGATTTTGTGGAGAATATACTACAGGAAGTAGTTACGAAGAGAGAAAATTGACATTTCTTCCCATTATTAGGTAAAGGCATTGATATTCCTCATGAAGGGGAAACCAGAATTGAGTCCAAAGCCTTTAGTAGAGCCGCTATTTTTAAATATAACAAGCAGTTTACAGGCATCAGACAAATAATTCAACACAATTGGAATTTATTTACTACCAGTAAGGACTATCCAGATATAGTGGGAATGGTGCCTAATATTGTGTATAAAAAGGATACA
This sequence comes from Protopterus annectens, assembly GCF_019279795.1. Classification (NCBI taxonomy): domain Eukaryota; kingdom Metazoa; phylum Chordata; order Ceratodontiformes; family Protopteridae; genus Protopterus; species Protopterus annectens. The sequence continues at coordinate 1,160,543,876 of NC_056733.1, forward strand.
ACTTTTAAAAATATGTTAGAAAGATCATAGGAGGCCAATTTTGGTAATAGGGGTATGTACAAATGTGGGTTTTGTTTATAATGCCAACATATAATTGAAGGTAGTGAAATTTATATACCAAACTACAGGAAATTAGCATATAAAAAGAAATTTTCCTGTAGCAGTAAGGTGGTTGTTTATTTAGCGATGTGCACCTAATGCCCCTGTTTCTATATAGGGAAGACGATTAATGCCCTTAGAAGTAGAATGTATCAGCATTTTTATGATATCAAAAAACAAGACATTAAGAATGTCTTGGCTGTCCACGTAAAAAACTATGAAGGGCACAGTTTTAAGTTTCCTGTTATTGAACAAGTTACATCGAGGGATAGAGGTGGACCCCTTAATGACTATCTGGAGGCTAAGGAACTCAGGTGGCAGCTGAGAACCAATGCAACACAAAAACCAGGTTTAAATTGCAATTCATCCATTAGTTCTATTCTTAGATTAAAAGCAGAAGACTATATATAATTTATTTATCGTAACTGTTATGATGTAGTTTATCTATAGAGGTTTATAAGTTTACAGTTTCAATATATGTAATTAGTTAAGCATTGTGCATTCAATTATGGAATATCAATTTGAGCTTCTTTAGGTTAAATTGTATTGTGATGTCATTAATTTATTATGTTAATTGTGAGAGGGTGTGTATTTATAGGGTCAGCTTCAGTTTGTTTGATATTCTGATGAAGTTTTTATTAAAGACAAACGCACTAGATCTATCTACTGTGTGGATCCTGGTCTGTTCTTTCCTTGTATTTGTATAAGTTTATTATTACTTTTATGAGTTGGTGATAGTTGAAGTAATGCTAGTTTGACAGGGTTTGTGTGGATATGGCTGCTCTGCATGAATTTCCGTCTGATAGTGTAATGTGGTTGACATAACTCTCAACTGTAGGTCTATCCACCAACTGGCCAGAGTTTGGACTCATATTTGTTGTGTTACTCACACATTTTTTGGCCTTGGAAATTCAGTAGCATACTCTGAGGATTGCAGTCAGTAAATGTTAACATCCATTTGTGTTTCTGCCTTCATATCCCTCAGAAGAGATATTTGGCAACAACCCTGTTTCACCAGCAACTTTCTCAGTTTATGACAGCAATATGTCAATAATGCCCCTGTGTTTCGGCCTCTTCCCCCAAGTATGTCAGGCTTTGTCCAGATGTCATTCTGTAAAAGGTGTATATGTATAGTATATCATTATATAGCGACTTCACTCCAGATATCATCCCAGTGATGTATCAGACTGCCAGACATGTTACGTGTAGAAGGCTTTATGTATAAGGACGAAGCCTGGACGTTCTGTGGGACTCTATACAGTTGAGAGGACTGTGCATTTCTGGCAATTGTTGACAAACTGTCAAGATTGTGCAGCAGTGTATTGTGAGTGTGTTATTTGGTCTGTGTAGGGGGGGGTAGATGTAAGTGTTGAGGGTCCTTTTCTATCTGACTTTGCATGCTGCTCCAGCTTCTGGTGCTCTATCAGCTGTATATGTTTGTAGGGGCAAACTGAGACATGTCCCATACCACAGTCAGGTGTCAGACTACACTGTGAATTGGGCCAGTATATATAGGGGTAGTGTGTGAGTGGCAAACATGCTGATGATTTTGTTTATACAGTCCATATACTCTACTGTTCCTGTGGCTTACCAGTATGTCACTTTGAATGTGGTGAGATTGGTTCTGGGTATGCACTTTCATGCTGGTGTCTGTTGATCAGTGCTGTTACATCCCTGTAGTGTCTGAAATATTTGTAATTACATGTGTATTCCCCCAAAGCAAAATTGGGTTTGTGTTGTGTCAGTCTGCCTGTAGTTTAGACAGTACTTGGTGACATGCCTAGCACCTCAGTGTAGTTTCCCTACTGTGATGTTATGTCCCAACATTTATCAGATGTACTGTTGCCTGGCCCCCATACATGTTGTCTATATTTGACACATCAGTGGGATGATGTGAAGATCTATGTCAGTTAGTTTGTTGTTTGTCTTTTCGGCTTTTCCCGGTTAGGGGTCGCCACAGTGGAACTCTGGTCAGCTAATGATTGGCAGTAGATTTTCACGAATGCCGAGGTGCCAGCTCAATGTTCAACCTTCAACAAAGGCACACCCATTTACGCATGTCTTTTGAACACCCACCGAACCATGGGGAGGACATGCATACTCCACACAGAAGGCACTCCCCGCACACCAGCCGAGAATCGAACAGAGGAACCTCTTGCTGTGAGGCAACAATGCTACCGCTGCACTGCCGCGGATGTCAGTTAGTAGTGGGGAGAAATTTGGTTTTGGACTTGGGCTATTCCAGTCAATATATAGTACAACACACAGGAGAGTGTTACTGCATCACCTATGTCACCTTATCTACTCCAGTATTTGGAATATGTCCCTGTTCTTATACCATTGTCCCCCCATTTTGACAGCCTGTGTCCAGAATATTATTGCACTAAGAGGTGTAGAAGGTTGGTGCTGGATATGAATCCACTACATGTTATGGGCATATATATATATATATATATATATATATATATATATATATATATATATATATATATATATATATATATATATATATATATATATATATATATATATATAGATATAATTATCCACTAATCTGCACAACTAGCAACCTATCTGTCTTCAAAACCTTACTCTACTCCCATCTAACTTCCAAATGGGAATGCTCCTGTACCCATCCTGCATGAAATCCCAACCCAAGCTACTCCCCTACATTCAGCAGACCTCCAAACATCCTACTATTATTACTTAACTGCAATAAACATCTATTGTACTCATACACCTGTATATATTCAAAATTGTATAACACCGTATTAAGCATCCAAATATTCTACTATTATTGCTTTATTCCAATAAGCATCTATTATATCCATACACTTGTAGATAAATATAATTGCATAACACTGTAATAAGTACCTATTGCAACCAACAGACTTTGTACCTAAATGAAATTGTTTAATCACTGTATTTTCTTCTTAATGTATGCATGTTTTTTTGTATTTTTCCCATTTTGGGTATTACTACATTATCTATTGTTATAATTGCTTTGTAATTAACTTCAAATTGTTTTGATTCATGTACTGGAGCTTTTCTCCCCATGACCCCATTGAAAATGGGCTCCTAGTGGCCCAATGGACCATCCTGGCAACAAACTGCAAATAAATTTTATATATATATACACACACACATACACACACACACACACACACACACACACACATATATATATATATATATATATATATATATATATATATATATATATATCTTTTAGATATATCTATACAGGTATTTATTCATATCTAGTAGGTTTTAGATTTTTTAGAATCTTTAGTAATTAATTTACTTATATATATGTATTAGTTATACATTGGATATTACGTGTTATTTTATTGATTAACACTCATACATTTCATACTGAATGTTATGATGAATTTATGTATAAGGAATTATAAAATGATTTAATTGCATATTTTCAAGTAATGCACACAATAAGAGTTTTATTAATTTCTTTTTTATGGTTTACAGAAATATATCGAAGTAATTAGTTGTATATGTATGACAGATACAATGTTTTGTATTGGTCGAACATTTTTATTAAGTGTATGTTTCCTTAATGAAATAATGTTTGGCACCAATTTTTGAATTTAAGCACCAGCATTTAGTAATCATTATATTCTGATGAAGCCCACTTCTTGCTGGGTGAAAGCGCTTAACGTTTTGTGTTTTTAAATCTAATAAAGTCTTCTCAGTTAATGGAGTATTCTAGTCACTTATTGGTGATATCTAGGCATTTTGGACACTTACTACAGTGGTTTATTAGTTTGTGGTACATATATATATATATATATATATACACATATATATATATATATATATATATATATATATATATATATATATATATATATTCCTTGTTTGATATCTATACATATGTTTATATCACAATATGTATGTATATATTCTATACGTATTTGTTTTATGTGTACAGCTCCATATAGCTGATGTATATACTTTTGCATATTTATCTATCAACACGCACATCTATGTGTGTATATTTATATATGCTAAACATGACTGATTCCACAGGGTTTGTTCCCTACTATTCTACACCTGTACTGAATGATATATTTGAAAAAACAGCATTTATTATTAGAGCTCAGATGGTGTAGTGATACATTGCTCTAACTAAGGTTTATAGGGTCCTGGGTTCAAGACTTGGCAGGTCTGCTTATTTTGTTGCTGGGAAGAACAGTGGCTCAGAGTGATTAAGGTAGTTTTAAGCAGTCATAAGTGCGTTTGTGTTGGTATGCATGATGGTAAGTGATGCCAACACACTGCTAAATGGGAAACTTCTTAATCTCTGTAGGCATCACTTTGCACCATGCAAACTCACTTACTGCTGCTTAATACCACTTACTCCCACTTACCCCTGTGCTAATTTCTTTAAAATAATAGAAAAAAGGGGTGATAGGAAAGTGGTGAAAAAGGGGGCATGCAGAGGGAAAAACAATATGAAAGATAGCTAGGGATGTGCAGGATGGGTTTAGGGAAGGTCCATAGCTGTCCATTTCTGATACAGCAACAGCTGTGCATTTTTATAGAATTTGAAGGTGAATTTGGACACTCAAACCCCTGAGAGAGAGGTGAGGACAACAGTAATGTGTTGTTAAACCAATTAGAGCAGATTACATGTGTCCAGTGGACATGTATGTGAAATGGACAGCTATGTATGGGGCAACATTTTTTTGTGGAAACAGATTGGCTTTTTTTTATAAGGTGAGAGTGGGATGTTGGTGAAGGATAGTAGGTATATATGGGGAGGTAGGTTGGGTAGGAAGACAGACAAGACAGCAGACGGAGGGGTATATGACACATGTGGGGGGTAAACACCTTGGACGGGGAGGGTAGTTGGGAATCAGACACCCACGAGTCCCCAAATACAGTGGGACTGAGGTCCTCACCTATGGGCACCACTGCACCTTCACGGCCCTGAAGGTGGCTGTACTGGGGCTGAGCAGGAGGGGCAGACTGACCCTCAAGATGCACCACATGGCCCTCAAGCTGGCATAGCTAATCTCCAAACTCCTTTCAAAGCTTGCTACGCACCAATCCCTGGACCTGATGACAGGTGTCAGTGTCCTGTCTGCACACACTTCTGGGGGAGATGGGCCCCATCCCCTGAGGCAGTTCCACCCGAAAGTAGTGCAGGACCAGCAGATGAGTAGGTTCCAGGTTGGGCCCCAGATTTGCTGAGGCCTGGTGCCATGGCCAGTTGAGGCGGGACAGGCAGATCCGCTGGGATTGGCCTTCTCAGATGTGGTGTTGAAGTTTTACAACATATTTTGGTTAGTCATGAACAACACATTTCAGGATTAGTTATAAAAGCATGCATGGATATTCCCATAAACCCAAAACAACAGATTTGAAACAGTTGCATTGCACACAGAACACATGCATGTATGGAACCACAGTGGACATTATAACGGCATGCAGGTTACATTGATAGCAATAGACCACCAATGATAGTATTTGAGCAGGGAACATTAATAATCAAACATTTAAATATTTATTGAACAATAGGACACATGTCCCAACAGTAGGTTTGGTGAAAAACATACCCATTGATTTATGTGTTTAGATTATTGGTGCAGATATGATGTGAGAGAGAGAGAGAGAGAGAGAGAGAGAGAGAGAGCAATGGCAATTAACAACTGTATAGGCTTCAATTGCTCACAACTTTAATGAGCATTGCTCTAATCATTGCTCTCCAGGTATTACCTCACTTTATATTGACCGATGGCCTTGGGTTGGGCAGTGGTATGTTTGTACACTGTGTATAATTACAGCCTTCTTACAGCTCATGTATACCTTTTCTTACCTGGCAGACCTGTGGAGGAAATTACTGTTAACGCTACCTGACTGTTTCTACCCATATTCACATAGTCAGGGTTACATACATGCACTCATACTGTGTGTGTGTGTGTGTGTGTGTGTGTGTGTGTGTGTGTGTGTGTGTGTGTGTGTGTGTGTGTGTGCTACTTCCATACTCCACCTTGATTTCTATTGGTCACCCTGGGCGTCGGCAGCAGTGACCATTATCTGTGACAGTGTGACACCTGAGGGACATTTCTTGGAGGAGACTAGCAGGTGTATGTACTTATCTTGCTGCCATTTGCACCCTTGGGGTTGGACAGTGGGTGTTGTACATAGTGTATAATTACAGATTTCTTACAGCACATTTATACTTTTTCTTACCTGGCATACCTGTGGAAGAAATTTCTGTTAACAATACCTGACTGTTTGTACACATATTCACATATTCTTGGATGAGATTATGCTTATAGCTTTATACCAGTCCCAGGATTCGAACCATGCTTGTTTGTGTAAAAAGGTATAACAAGGTTGTGTTTTATCACAATGATCTATTGGGGAGCTGTTTTTTTTTTTTTTTTTTGACTGTTTTCTGTATAATACTCTCTTGTTCGGGCAATCTGTTTTCTAATTCTGACATCCGTGCATGGAAGATAGTTCTTATGCTGTGCATTCATACCTTCAGATATTACAACATGGAAAACAATGGTTAACACAACATTACCATTCAGGGTTCAGATCTTGGTGCATGGAACATTTCTTGTAGTTAATCTGTTTTACAACTCCACAATCTTTGTCAGATGAGCCCTAATTAATTAATCAATTAATTAATGCTGTCAGAGCCATAGTTTCTGTGCTGAACACATTCAGAGTCATACTACCACTTAGCAAAGTAAACACAACAGTCTGGGGTTTTCATTTTTACTGACAGGTACTGACACTTTCAATGATATATATTCTGTGCATCAGTATTACTCTGCTAATGTCTCATTTATTCAGTACAAACAATACACATTTATAACTACTGGCAGACTTTCTATTTATTTTCCTCTGACTACTACAAGCTAGATTTGTACTCACCAGCCTCACGATGCAGTCTTAGCAGCCTGCTGGTGTGGGTGTCCATGTTCGCAGCCCTCTCATCTGCAGCTGTACAGGAAATGGAGAAACATTTATGCATACCTATCCATCTCATACTTAGGCTGGACTTTGTTACACAATAATTGATACTGATACTTACACACTGCTGGGACATTTTGTGCCTGAGCATCTTGGATCCTCTGGTCCTACAGGTCCCTCTTTCTATGCTTCAGATCAGCATAATGGTGCCAGACCTGATCACCAGTCTGAGGGATACCAGTAACACTGGTGAGGTCACGTTCGAGACAGTCCCAGGCCTCTGCTTTGTATTGGGGACCCTGGTACTGGTCCTGCAGCAGTCTCCTTTCATGGTGTTTTACAAGGAGTCCAACCATGACCCTGAACTCCTGAATGCCCCAACGTTGTGCCTGAATGTGCACACCTTCACTAACACCAGCCATAGTGCCTGCAGTGATCAGCTACAACCAGTTATGGTTGTATTTCCACCTGTGGGGTTTAAATAGGACTGGATTCCTGCCCTTTGCCCCGATTGGTCAATTTTGAATATGCTGAGCTAAGCTTAGCAATGAGCAAACCTGCTTAGCACAGGTAAGCATTGCTTAAAGGAGCAGATACTAAGCACTGCTTACCAGTGCGCAAATCTGTCTAGCTAATTATTGCTAAGCATACAAATTTAAGCAATGTTTACTCCAGCTAAGCATAGCTGAGCACAATTTAGCATTGTCAGCTTTCATTTCATGGAGTATTAGGATTGTGGGGTTGATTCCTTCTTAAAACATCTTATGACATGTTTGTTTCCCTTCCATAACATCCCTCTATGAACTTTCATTACATTATATTCCTTTGTGGCTATACTGTATGGGACACTTGTGTTTATATGGGGGTTTCACATCTGTACTACACTGAAACCTCACATTTGGACCTGCTACACTACCCTGGTTAACAAATATATATTATTCACTACCTATTTATAAAAAAGATATGTGTAGTGCTGTTTTCACATATAAAAATGAATGGACTAGATTGGGGGCTCAGACCATGAATGACTGGATGCCAAGTGAAAGCTCTAACCACTACACTCTTTCATGTTTACTACTTTGGCTGTATATTTCTATTTAGCTCCTTCAGATGTTTAAGCTATGCTATACACAGCTGCATGACACACACATGCACTCAGCTATGCTTAATCTTTATTGGGGATGGAAAAAAAAGAAAAAGGACACTGTTATGTTGTGATAAAAATGTCCGGGGACACTGTTAGTTACTTTAGAATTGCCGTACAGACATGCTCCCTGCACTCATTCATGGATTGTAGACATACAGATTATACAGCAGTGCACCGTCATGAATATGCAAGACATGCTGCTGTGCTGCACTGGAATGATCTGCTCCATGCAGGAATAGCAATATTCCTGCATGGAGTTTAATGAATCCCAGGGATGGTGAGTGATCATAATGAATGGTGTTTCATATTAATGTGCCTTAGTGACTGCTGAAAATACAGAATTATTATAGCATTGTATATGGACTGCCTTCTTGTGTATACATGATAAGGTGACATGTGGACATCCGTTAATGGCATGAATGTGGTTGTAAGTGCTTATGGATGTGGCTGTAAATTCACTCGTGTATACATGCATGTTTGTGGGTGTTGTGTCTGTTGTATGCAGATTTTTTTGAGGGGTGTCTTTCTTTGCCCTTTTGGTGTTTGTATTGTCAGCCATCATGACACTAGGGAGGTATACACTGTTGGGGTCTGCATATGTGGTAATATACTGGCTGTGCTTGTTTTAAACACTGGCAGCTTTGTTTTTGTAATTGAATGCTACAATGCTGGTTCCAGTGTGATGTGCCATCTTCAGAGGACTAACTCGAGCCTTTTCCATCCTAAACTGTTTGTTTCAACTTTTTCCCACCTGATGATTTGAAAGGATCACCTTAGTTTGGACCCGCAAGCTGCTTCTAAATCTGTTTTTCAGTCATTGTCACATTTGGTTGCAAGCAGAAGATCCAGGAAATCACTGGTGACCTTTAAACCCACGTAGGACATCTGGAGTTTTACAATGGAAGCTATTACAAGCTCAGATGTTTATTTCTGCCTTAGTTTGTGTTGTTTCTTGTAACAAACATGTTATCTCTAGTGCAGAGTATCTATTAATACAGAAGACAACACCAGACGAGTTAAAAAGTATTACTTAGAAGGCTATACAAAATGTAGTATTTGTTTTATGATCGTGAAATTCACTGAACTGCCTCTAATTTTGAATGCCTTTACAGCACTTTCTTTATTTCAGCTAGTATTGATACTTATAATAATTATTAAAATGAATCTAAATGTATGAAATAAGAATGCTTATAGAAGTTAAGGATCTTACAACATATCTTGATGTAAACACATGTACACTATTATGAATGTGTTAGAAGTAAGAAGCAATGAAATGTATACCCAAAAATGCATATTTATTTTCATAGTTGCTTTGCAGAACCAGATTTATTTAACACTGCACAGAAACTGTTACGTGATGAGGCAGAACATTTGATTTTATGTAGAATACTAGAATACCAGTGTAAATGGAGCAGATTATGTTATATCTTGATTGATGTAAAGCTGTTTTATTTGTTAAAATGTTCATTTGTCCCTGTGCTGGAGTGGTTTCTACTGCATGGTCTATATAAGTAAGAGTTGCCATTCAAGGGAGACTATGAAAATAGATGGGTAAGCATATAATAACTGACAGATACACTAACTCATTACTTGCACTATATACTTATTTTAGAAAAAGTTTTATTTTCATATAGGAGCTTTACTGCCCCCCCCCTTTATGGTAGTTAAGCTACTTTAAAATTAATATTGAATATTAATCTATTAAACAAGGAAGTTTTCAGTTTTTCAATAAGAGCACAGTCCTGAAAGCATTAATATACAGGTTTGTATTTCATGCCACTGATTAGCTTATAACAATTAAGTTGATACAGGTTCATAGGATTTAATAAATATGTGTGTCATAGAATATCTATACCGTACAATAGGTAGTAATTAGTTTATGCCCGTAAGTTGTTTTAAGAAGGTTGAACACATGACATATAATGTATATTAATGTGGCTTTGATGTGAGCATTCCACAATGGGTACTTGTACAATTCTTCATTACACGGTGAATTAAAATAGTCAGTAAAACAGGTAAGGTAGCTTTTATTGAGGTAGTTAAAACTACTTATGTAACACTTTGGGTACTGGTGCTGTCTGGTCATTCATAACTGTTGTAGAAGCCTATTTTGATACATACACACTTATAAATTACAATAAACAAGATGTCAAATTTATCAATTTATATGGGAAGTTGCAATGGGATCTGTGACCACCCTGGCCTTGATCGTAGACTTTTACACAGATTTAATCTTGTCTATAATGGTAAATATATCATTGACACCTTCCCTCCAGCATATAATTGGTTCATTTCTAAGTAAGCCGACCTTGGTAAGCTGACCTACCAAAAGGGTCCCACTGAGAAGGATTTCTGGTGTCAAAATCACGGCCTCAAGCTAAATGCCAGAAAGTGTATAGTTATTCCCTTTGAAAATAATAAAGTACCCACAAACTACTGCATAGGTGGTAGTCCCCTAAATACAGAAAACATAATAAGGGATCTGGGGACCCAAATAGATAGTAATCTCTCCTTTGATAATCACATTGCCAAAGTGGTTAGAAAATCCTTCTATGTGGCCCACCTAATCACAAAAGGGTTTGCATCCAGATCAAAAGCGGTCATTGTGCCCCTCTACTCATCACTCATCAAATCCATCATAGAGTACAATGCCCCATTTGGAATGTACCTTGCAAGACACCTGCAACAGCTGGAAAGACCACAGAAGTACCTCACCAAGAGGATCACTGGCCTCAAACAGATGCCATATGCAGCTCAACTGAAGAAACTCCAGCTGTACTCGGTTGCATACCGCCTGCTCAGAGGTGATCTCTGCCTGACATATAAGGCCATGTCCAACCCAGAATTGATGGACATGCTCCACCTAAAGAAAACCTTATCACCTCGAGCCACACGCTCTAGGGATCTAAACCTCACCACAACAATAAATAGGACGTGCTGCAGGGATAGATTCCTGTCCCAGAGACTTCCCATGCTTTGGAACAAGATTCCAATCTACATTAGGCAGAGCTCCTCACTAGCACTCTTCAAGAGAAACCTTGATGAGTGGATGGAAACAGAAAGTTTACCCCAGGGATCACTTCAGTGGCCCTGCTGGACAGAGGCACAGGGAACTAATCTAAGGGGGCGGTGAAAGCCAACACATTCTGGCTAGGCTTATAAATGCCTTCGAACAGATAGCCTAGTACCTACCAATGAACCTATAAACCTATGGAATATATTCTGTGTTCTATCAGACAGAATAAGTGGGCACAGACCATTAGCAGTGGTGCTTCATAGATACAGAGCCAGTTGATCTACAAGATGATTTTATCGACTACTGAATGTGAAAATGAGACAAGATTTTGATGTAGGATATTGTCTTGCATACAAATTCAGAAACACAAAAGCAAAACAAACAACTTTGTTTAAGTATTGCATTTGACAATGATAGTCCTTAATTCTTTCTTTTTTTCTCTTCCCCTTTGCCTTTGGGGAAATACATGTCATTAATGCTTAATAAGTAAATAAGGATGGCAGCGACTGTCATATTACTTAATTAACAATGCCCTTATTATAAGGGTTTGTTACTATCTATTACAGCTATGTATTTATGTGTCTTGATTACTGTTTATTAAACAGACACATCAAAAGTAGATATTTATTCAATATCCACTATATTAATTATTATTTCAAAGGTAATCGGGGTTGGAAAGGGGGTAAGATGCTGATTTTAGTTTCTGACAGCTTTTTCCTTCTTATTTGTGATAGTGTCAGTTTGTATACATTAGCAATGGCTTAGATATTTCTAAAGTATGGGAAATGCTAATTAGTAAGATATTCACCCAGATTCAGCAAGCCCTGCACGGTGTGCAGGACTAGTGTAGGATCTCCAGCAGGCAATATGTCTGCCGTGCGATCCAGGAAAAAGCTGCAGGGACGTGCACGAGTGCTCCTGCACTAGTCCTGCACGGAATCAGCTGCTGTATGCAAATTACTCCATTTGCAAGTGAAATCCATGCAAATGAGGTGAATTTGTGATCCAGGAAGCTATCAGCCAATCATGCAGGACTAGTGTAATCTGCAGAAATGTACTCTGTTAGTAACCAAGTACATTTCTACAAACTACAAAATGGAGCCATGACAGCTCCAAATAAAGGGTGTATATTATGTTGAAAGCATGCCAGTGGCCAAATATATGGCCACTGGCATGGAAAACAGTTGCAAAAAAAAAAATGTATTTTTTTAGCTGATTTCGGCTGTTTAAGTGTAGGGCAGCAGCGAGCAAATGGGATTGGGCAAAAAAAAAAAAAAACTAAAATAAGCATTCTAAACAAAATCACTATTTTGCCATTATACTCAATAGCAGACAGAACACAACATGGCCAGTGAATAGTGGTTGCTAAGGGGGGAGGCTCAGTGTGGGACCTGTAACCATGCATCAGCAGGCAATCCTATGCAAATGAGGGGAATGATACTGAATCACCGAATTCCCCTCAATGCTACTCAGCACCCAATAGTGTAAGAGCAGGAATAGCCTGGTGCAAACCTAGGAGTTAGCTGACATCATAGGGGGTGTGTCAGACATACTGTAAGTGGATTGGAGCCCTGTGGCTCGGGTTTGCCCTTAGCTTAGCAGAGCTAAGCAAGGGGGTGTGTCTGAGGCTGCCTAGCACTCTTTACATTGCCTAAGTGGGTGTGCGCACTGCACAACATGTTTTAAAGAGAAAAAAAGTAAACCAGGATTGGGAGGGTGGCCTAATGGTTAAGGTGTTTGCCTTGCAAACACAAAGTGCAGGGTTTGCGTCTCACAATGGATAATTGGCTAGGCTTAAAATGGCTCGCAAGGGCAGTTAGCTTAGTACTAATCTATGAACCTATAAATAGCAGCTCTGTACACATTTGAGCACTGTGTTTGCATGGCGCACCCCGGGGCTTAAACAGGAAGGCAATGGGAAGGGAAAACAGCAGTAGGAAGGTAATCAGGAAGAACTAGCATAGCTGGCAGGTGAAATGTATCAGAATCAGCCAATTACACAGGCAGCAGACCAGCCCAGCCCAGAACACTACTATAAACTATGCAAACACCTTTCCCCTCTGTTTTTTCCCACATACTCTACACCACCAGTGTATACAAGTGGGGAAATTTTAACAAACAAATACAACAAAATGATAGGGGCTGCAGTAGCTATCATATATCAACATGTGGAAGAGGCTGAGGGTGGTGAGGATGAGAATGCTGTTGACCAACCCACAGTGAGGAGACGGAGAAGAGTGTACAGACCCAGGGTAACCTACCAGGGGCTACATGAATTGGAGATAGTGGAGTGCTATATGGTGGACAGGGACCTCCTACAGCAAATTGTTGAGCTGTGCCAGCCACACCTGACACACAAAACTAACAGAGGGGAACCCATCCCAGTGGATACCAAGGTATGTGTAGGCCTAAGAATACTAGCCACAGGTACCTTTCAAAGGCCAACTGGGGATATCATGCGGATCTCAGGCATCAGTATCAAGGGTACTCCACCAGTTCCTGGATGCTATGTCAGCACATGCCGGTGAGCACGTATACTTCCCCAACACCCGTGAGGTATTGGCCAGCAATATGCATCTCATCCACCAAATAGCAGAATACCCTGAGGTAGTGGGTGCTATAGACTGGACGCACATATGCATCAAAGCACCACCCGGTGAGTGGGGTATGGTCTACATCAACCGCAAGGTCTTCCACTCCATCAAATGCCAGGTCATATGTGATACCCAGGGCATAAAAATGAATTTGTGTGCTGGCTACCCTGGAAGTTATTACCATTCCCACATCTGGCATCTGATGCAGCTGTACCAGAGATTTGCCAATGGGGACATCCCTTACGGTCACCTAGTGGTGGATGCTGGTTACGCACTGGAGCCGTGGCTGATGACACTCATCAGAAATGCACACACACCTGAACAAGAACTCCATAATGAGGCACATGCACAGACCAGAATTATAATAGAGCATGTGTTTGGGATGCCCAAGCCACAGTTCCAGTGCCTGGACCCATCCGGTGGAGCCTTGCAGTACTTTCCAGCTATGTGTACTCAAATTGTCATTGTATGTACCTGCTACACAATATGATCCTGTGGAAACAGCTGCAGCAGGAACAGCATGGGGCAGGGCCACACAGCACCCCACCATTGCCATGGCCTGCACAGGCACAGAGTGACTTGGAGGAGGAACAACCTGAGCCTGGTCCAGTAGGCAGAAGGAGGCATGCCCAGTATGCCCTGGCCTTGGCAAAGAGGCAATGCATAGCACATACACTGACACAGGAGAGACCCAGGGAATGACACCTCTCTCTGACTCACACATACAGTAATAGGGATGCCAAACATGACATTACCTGTGCTCAATCATGTATAGGGAGTGTACTATGTGTTTCCGACATAGGCAGCATTCCAGCACCATCCTCAATACTGGCACATGCACAAGGTAATTCACTCTTCTTACCAGTTGCCGAATGGAGTAGTATGTGTTGTTACTTGTATTTACAATATGGATGTGAGCATGCAAGGGAATCGGGTGGCTGAATGGAATGCCAGCAGATAGTAGTAGACATCTATAGTGGCAGCATGTGATCTGTAACAGATACTGGTGTCACCATAGTAGGCAGTACTCCACATGTTGACAAAAACCACTGCAGAAAATGTGCTGGGCCACATGTGTGTCCATATGAGACACACATGCCAGTCAGGGAGGTTCGCATACCCAAAAACAGTCTCCGCCAGCAGGACAGGTGTAGACAAACACAAACAAAGGCTGTGCTAAGGCCTCAGAATGATGGCTATGGGTAACCCCCCAGGCCTACACAGATAGACGGCATCAGGTCAGGCAGTGGGATGTGAGTTCTGAAGGGTAAGAAGTGAGAAACTGATATATAGGTCAATCAAACCTAAGACCTGTAGTACACTGAGATGCCTCTAGTCAGCAAGATAGGTTAAAATACAGAATGAAATGGAGTACCTAACATAACAGTACAGTCATAGCAAACGTGTACAAGTGTCAGGTGTGCCCCCCTCCCATCCTATGTAGAAATGTGGAAACAGTCAGGTGTGCCCCCCAGCCCTGTGTAGAAATGTAGAAACAGTCAGGTGTGCCCCTCAGTACTGTGTAGAAATGTAGAAACAGTCAGGTGTGCCCCCCAATCCCATGTAGAAATGTAGAAACAGTCAGGTGTGCCCCCAATCCTGTGTAGAAATGTAGAAACAGTCAGGTGTGCCCCCCAATCCTATGTAGAAATGTAGAAACAGTCAGATGTGCCCCCCAATCCTGTGTAGAAATGTAGAAACAGTCAGGTGCACCCCCCAATCTTATGTAGACATGTAGAAACAGTCAGGTGTTCCTCACCCCCAATCCTATGTGGAAATGTAGTAACAGTCAGGTGTGCCACCCAATCCTATTTAGAAATGTAGTAACAGTCTGGTGTGCCCCCCAATCTCATGTAGACACATTGGAACAGTCAGGTGTGCCCCCCCAATCCTATGTAGAAATGTAGAAATAGTCAGGTGTACCCCCCAATCCTGTGTAGAAATATAGAAACAGTCAGGTGTGCCCCCAATCTTATGTAGAAATATAGAAACAATCAGGTGTTCCTCACCCCCAATCCTATGTAGAAATGTAGTAACAGTCTGGTGCCCCCCCCCCAATCCAATGTAGACACATTGTAACAGTCAGGTGTCCCCCCCAATCCTAAGTAGAAATGTAGTAACAGTCAGGTGTGCCCCCCACAATCCTATGTAGAAATGTAGAAACAGTCAGGTGTGCCCCCAATCCTATTTAGAAATGTAGTAACAGTCTGGTGTGCCCCCCAATCCAATGTAGACACATTGGAACAGTCAAGTGTGCCCCCCAATCCTATGTAGAAATGTAGTAACAGTCAGGTGTGCCCCCCATCCAATCCCATGTAGACATGTAGTAACATGTATGTGTAGGTATAATGCCAGTGGAGCACAGATGACCTAACATGGCCAAGATAGCAGGATAGATTGTAGCATCTGTACAATATGCAAGTATGCGTGTGTTAGGTTGGTGTATGTTTCATATTGCGTGAGAGTGGTCAGTATGAATGCATGTTGAGGTTTGACCTGGTGGCCTATGCCCACTACTGCCAATGACAGGGCCAAGTCCTCACAACTGCAGTGCCAAATACAATGCTTCCCAGTATAACACATTCTAGCAGTAAGCCATTGTAAATGTATGGCGGTACTATGTGTCACCATCTGAAAGTTGGACATGGCATGACTGTTGGGCTAGATATACAAGCAGTACACAGGGAAAAATACCCCAGACATACAGTGTATAATGTGTAACCGTGAAATGGACACACCCTTGGAATTGTACATACAGGTATGTATCACATTATCTGGGCTTGTAGTAGGGAATACCAATGTTGTCTGGCCGAACACTTGCAGATCACAAAGGTGATAGGACTGATGTATTGAGAAACAGCTGATGTCCCTGCACAAGCCAGCATAACCGGAATGCCCCATGCATATCTGTCAGTCAGATGCAAGTAGTGTCCATAGCACACATGCAATCAGCTCGCCCAACCACCACCCACAAATACCTCTCCGGTCTTATCCCTGCTGTCAGGAATGGGTACAATATGACCCCCACCTGTGTATGGCAATAGCGAAAAAAATCAGCATGCAATGAGGGGTGTCCCATGCAGGTATGTCCCAAGCTGTAAACAGCACCCTGCCAGCATCCACACCACCTGATCAATACTGATAGAAAGTATTGGCATGAACACCTAGAAAACCTACCCTGTCACCCCAGGGGAATATACTGTATGGCAGTCTGGTATTGTAGGAATGACAGAATGCAATGGCCTGCTACAGCTGGCCTGCATCACCATCAAATGGCCTACAGGTCTCTGCCAAAGGTCTGCATCTCACCCGTACTGCCAATGTATGTTATGTCATGGCCACCCAAATAACAACATAACACACTCCACATAACCCATATGCAAGGCCATGTGGACAAACCACAGTGGGGAAAGTATCAGAGAATGTTTGTATAATGTATGGAAGAGGACAGAATAATAGGGGGGGGAGCATGGGCATTATGGAATATGCAAAGTCCAAAACACAGCCGTGTGCATATACTATCCCTGGCTGCAAACACAAAAATGGGTGGCTACAAACCTGCCTGTACACCACAATAGAGGTAATGTCCTGACTTATGACCTCTGCCTCTGGGTAACCTCTGTGAATCTGTACAGCTGTGAGGTATTGCCACAGCAAGATAAGGTCATACTGTCACGTTGATGGATGTACACATATGGGATCCTCTGCCATCATTGTACCAAGATGCTGAACTGGTTACACAGACCCAGCAGCAAGTGTCTGCAGCTCCCCCTCCAGAATGGCATAACATTCCACGTATATGTAGGTGTTTGACCACAATACTGGACATAGCTGCAGTCACCCTGTGTTCCCCAGGACATCACTGTGAGCAAAAATATATCTACCTGACAGTATTTGAGGACATAAAACATCACAGTGTATACCAGTACACATGTCTGAATATCTCTGCTAACAACAGTACCATGTAACAGAAGCAGCACAGACACAATCACCTACACTACCCACCATCCCTTGCACAGTTTGACCCCATTTTGCCAACTGATCTACAGATATCATGCAGATACAGTTTGCTAGCTGTAGGTGTAGAACACAAAGGTCTACACTGGAGTACAATCTACCTGGAATGGATCCACACATTCAATACAGAAGGGAATACTGGGCATGCTCACACACTTAAACAAATGAAGCCCATGTCTGCCAACAACAGTGGACCATACTTATCTGACAGTTGCAGATGTTAGTGCATACACTCCTCAGTATGCACCAGTCATGCTTTTCACACATATTGGATAGTAATACACACATATATCCAAGGACAACACACTATATTATGCCAAAAGTACATATACACAGATGTGTGGAAAAGAGTGACAGTGACAAAGAGCCTTCCATCATGAGGCCTGTCCCACCCAGCACACAGCCAAATGGCTAGAACCACATGATGTGTAAATGTCACTCACTTTAGAAATTAGCCACTGGTATCCCACAGCATTAAAGACTCTGTGATGCTAGTGCTAGCTGTGCAACATGACTGTACAAGTCAGTAGTCATCTAGCAGTTGTATACACATACCTGCAGAATATAAACCTGTGTGTGCCTGAGTGTGGTGTGTCTCCCTCTACATGAATGGGTTATGGCCCATGCACGGACACTCCCCTCCCCATAGCCCTACTATGGCAAGCCTGCTGATGTCAATCACTGTAAAATACACCTTTGGGGAAGGGAGAGCCAAGTAATCTCTGTGATGCATCCTATAACTGTGTAATGCTGTAGTGGGATAAACTAGTTAAACGAAGTTCTAATCCCAGACATGGCAACTCTGTGCATGTGTGTTTTGTGTGTGTGTGTGTGTGTGTGTGTGTGTGTGTGTGTGTGTGTGTGTGTGTGTGTGTGTGTGTGTGTGTGTGTGTATGTGTGTCTGTGTAGGGAGCAATGCTTTTTAGGCTAGTCACACTCACTACAATTCAAATGCTCTACTTTGGCAAGCCTGCTGATGTCATTCACTTTGAAATATACCTCTGGGAAAGGGATAACCCAGTCATCTCTGTGGCACATCCTATAACTTTGTAATGCCATAGTGTGAAAAACTAGTTAGGTAGGAGTTCTTATCCCAGACATGGCAAGTGTGTGTGTCTGTGTTTGTCATTCGTATCCTGTGTGGTGGTGGCTGTGAGTGTGTTACAACTGGACACATTGTGGTGTGGGTTTTGCAAATTTCTTATATGGTGGCCCTATTGTATGTCACAATGTCCACCTTACAAGGTGTGTGTATGTGTGCATGTCTGTATATCTGTAGGGTATAGCATTCCGAGGCCACATACTCCTATTACAATACGCATTGCCATACAGTAGTACAGATAGTGTTCTTGCTGCCCATAGATGAGGCATGACAATGCAACACCCTACTATGCCTGTGGCATGTGCATTAGATGCATATCCCTGTAGTACCACTGTTGTGATATAAAATGGGTTGTATTGCATTGTATTGCAGTTGTGGGTAATATGTGATGGTGGGTATGTCAGAGTGTCATCATGGGTTCCAGTGAGTACAATATCCAATGGGGAATGTGGGTTCTGTGTACACTGTCATTACTCCATGGTACACTCGGTATATGTCCTATGTACCACTTTATGGTGGCCACTGTCACAATCAGCCATACAGGTAACTGATACCACAATCCAGCCCAGTTATACATGTGCTGTGTGCAGTCTACCTGTAACACATTGGACACATGGACAAGTTAGTTAGCACTGATAGGCCCAGGTCTCTCAGATGTGTGTCATCCTGTTATGTGTCCATTATATGATGGTATGTCACACTATGTAATGTCCATATACAACCACTGCATCCCACATTACCATACTGTACATGTCTGGGGATGTTCTGCATGTAACATGTAACCTGGAACACACCTCACCCTAAACGCTGTGTGGTGTGTGCAATGAAAGCCACACAGTTCAGTAACACTAGATACCTAGGTAGGGGTCTAGTGCCATTGTTGCCAAGTAAGAGTGTGCGTATATGTGGATGAGTCTACGTCAGGTTGCAGATCATACATGTTCCAGCGGGTAACCTGTCCATGTGGCATAGGCAATAACTGTTATACAAACATGTGACATGTGTTCAACTGTACCCCAGATATGTCACAACCATGGTGTCAACACAGTGCCATTCTCCTTGTGGAATATGACTGCAGACCATCCTCCTACTGACACATGTACACCTACAACACAAATGGATAACATTATGGAGACCACAATCACCCAGTGTTATTAACAGCTATTATGCATCATTGCAGTATGGCTACACTACCTGACATGTATGCATTAAACATTACTCCTGACAACGTGTTACACTGCAGTACATTGGTACACTGTAGTACAGTCACTGTGTGCATCAGAACTATATTAGCCTGTCCCTGCATCGATGTTATAAATGACAGGGATGTGGCACAGGTATCATCATATGCACAGGGCATGTTGTTGGTTTGTAAGAGACTGAGGGTGGGCCATACATTTGACACCATGTGTGTGGGTGAGGGGTGTAATGAGTTGAACTGGGCGTGGTGATGTGGTGTGTCTAGGTATGGGGTTGCCCTAGGTGTGTTCTTATAGTTTTTGGGCATGCATGCACACAGTTCTGCTATGTGGCTGCCCTATACAAGTGTTTATGGACAGCTGCAGACCATACCTGGCAGGGTGTGCAGTTCACCGCATCCGGCCATGGACACATGGACTGTGCCTGCCAGTGGTTCCATGGGCACGTCCAGGTACAGGCCTCAATGTGCTACTCTCCCCTGATGATGACAGATGTCCACTGGAACCAGGTCCCTATTGGGACTGGCCAGGTCCATGTACTCATGGCCTGCTCTGGTGGGGTGTGGACAGCACTCCCTGCAGTGCTGGGGTGGTACTGTCACTACAGGATCGTCTTGGTGTCCTAGCACATCCACGTTGACCACCAGCTGTTGGTGTTGCTGGCCTACGTCCACGGGTCTGTTGCTGCACTCCCACCACATGTTCAAGCATGGACAAACCACAGTCAATGAGGCCCATCATCTCACCAAACCATCTATCCATGACCACGGTATGAGCACGGAGGGCACCAGACAGTTCATGGAAGTTGTCGCTTGCAGATGTGAGAGCAGCCCTCTGCAGCCTCAGGCCCTGTCTGATATACAGTTCAATACGTGCCTGCACCCTCATGACAGCCTGAAGTATGCTCCTGGTAGTACCAGTTGTGGTGCATCTGCCAGAGTCATGATGACCAGCGACCTTACCATGAGCACCCTGGACCATCTGCCTATGTGGTGCCCTGCCGGACATCCAGCTATGCCTCCTGTGACCAGACACAGTAGGCAAGGATACCACACTCTCCTGTGCACTGGCACCAACCGTCAACTGTCCCTCCACTATGGCCACTGGTGCTGGGTATGTATAGGCACTGAAACTGTGTGCGGGGATGGGGTGGCTAAGAGGGGGATGTCAAATGATGACACTGTTTCAACCCCTAACAACCCCACCTGTGCCTAAACAGTACTATCATCATCTTGCATGTTGGTATGGACACCAACATTAGATTGCATGCAGGAAGGAACCTGACTCACCTCGCCACCTCTGGTGGGATAAACTAGTTAGGTAGAAGTTCTAATCCCAGACATGGCAATTGTGCACGCGAGTCTGTGTGTGTCTCTGTCTGCATAGGGAACAATGCTTTTTAGGCTATTCACACTCACTACAATTCAAATGCTCTACTTTGGCAAGTCTGCTGATGTCATGCACTTTGAAATACACCTTTGGGGAAGGGATAACCCAGTAATCTCTGTGGCACATCCTATAACTGCATAATGCTGTAGTGTGATAAACTAAGTAGGTAGGAGATCTAATCCCAGACATGGCAACTGTGTGTGTGTGTGTGTGTGTGTGTGTGTGTGTGTGTGTGTGTGTGTGTGTGTGTGTGTCTCCATCTGTGTAGGGAGCAATGCTTTTTAGGCTAGTCACATTCAGTACAAGCAAGCCTGCTGAAGTCATTCACTTTGAAATACACCTTTGGGAAAGGAATAGCCCACTAACTTCTGTGGCGCATCCTATAACTGTGTAATACTGTAGTGTGATAAACTAGTTAGGTAGGAGTTCTTATCACAGACATGGC
The DNA here is from genome assembly GCF_019279795.1 of Protopterus annectens. NCBI lineage: Eukaryota > Metazoa > Chordata > Ceratodontiformes > Protopteridae > Protopterus > Protopterus annectens. The sequence goes on from NC_056733.1 coordinate 1,160,565,835, forward strand.
AAGTGCATGTATGTGTGTGTGTGTGTGTGTCTGTGCTTGTCATTCGTATCCTGTGTGGCGGTGGCTGTGAGTGTGTAACAACTGGACACATTGTGGAGTGGGTTTTGCAAATTTCTTATATGGTGGCCCTATTATATGTCACAATGTCCACCTTACAAGGATAACAAATAGCCAAGAGGCTGGGGTGCCAATTCATACCCATACATGTGAAATCAAGGCCTGACAAACAAAGTAAGCAGCCCTCGTATTGCCCAGTGAACACTCTCAACCCATGTCTCATACACAAACACACATGTCTAGGCAACAACTGATATGTTGGTAGTACCCTGCATATTGCCCACAGATAGTAACCATGGTGTGATTGCAGTTGACTACAGAGGGCATGGCACCATGGCATCAGTACAATAAGAATGTAATTGCAGACAGTGCACCTTCACTATGTTCCCCACTGGATGCCTGCAACAACTGTGAGGCCATCAAATGGGACCTACAAAGGACATACCATGCCTTAAACACATACCCTGTATGGACAGATGCCACTGACACCATGGAATACCTGTATCATGCTATCAATATAGGTGCAGGGTCAGCCTGCTGTCCATTACCAGGTCCCACTACATGAGGCCAGGATTAGCACATCTGATGATAACAATCTGTGTACGCAACATGGGCCAGACACCACAGGTACAGTTTCACATGTCACTCTACATGCATGTGGGACATCTGCACATCCCAGACACCATCCATGTCATGGACTATAGAACACATACATGGCAAGCAATGCACAGCACTGGCCACACACAATAGTAATCCAGGTGACTGGATGGTAAATACAATACCCATCTGTGTGGGCCAATCCAGAGACTACACCCCTGAGCCACAGTGCAGACCATTGTCATGTGGCCTGATGCCAAGGTATACCCTTCACTTAGCCTTGTATACCTTCTGGCACAGTAAACCACTACACACTTGTGAAGCAATGCACCAATGCATGTCAGTACTGGCACCCTATGTCTGTGTGTGTGGTGTATGATGCTTTTGATGCATTCACACTCACTACAACTCCCATTCGCATACTGAAGCATGCTGTCTGATGTCAGAAACCTTCACATACCCTTTGCCCATATAACCTCCAGATAATCCCTGTGGTGCATGTGATACCTGCGCATTACTGTATTGTGTCAATCTAACTAGTTAGGAAGTGAATTCCTGCCCTGCTAAGTGTGTCAATGCATGTGAGTCCCTGAGAGAGTGTGGCTGTGTTGACACTGACACCTGTTCATGTGGACAGGCACGTGTACTACACCTACTGTATTGCTACTATATCACTGTTACAGATGTCAATCACCATCACATATACGTTTGGACAGCTCCCCAACATGTAAGCTACCGGGCGCATGCAATAACTGCATAGACATGTGATAGCAATACATAGTCAGTCAGGGGTTTGAAACCCTGTACTGATAGGTGTTTGGCAAAAACATGCTCAGGTTTGACTCTCCCACCCCCTTCCTGACTTACTTTGTCTCTGTCTCTCTCACTCCCTCTCTTGTGGATGTGGAGAAGTACACCTGCTTTGCTTATGCAGCAGCTTGTGTTTTGTAAGTGATGTTCATGATCAGCTGATGGCCTCTGCATGAATTGCAGTTCTTCTCTAGCTGATAGCATGTGGAACAGCTGTGGTAACATTCCCATAGCCAATTGCATGGAAACACACTCCAATATCTAGGAATATCATACTGTGAATAGGACCTAGATTTGATGTTTGGCAAACAGCATCACATAATGTTTTGGGATTTACCTCTAACAACATCCACTGTGAAAACAGGCCAACAGACAGAAGGGGGATGTGACAGAAATGACTATCGAATGTAAGTTGCTATTTTGCATTTGGAGTAATGTCGGTTTAATAGGGGGTGTGTGGATATGGCTGGTCTACATGTTTTAATACCTGTCATGGCACTGCTTTGTTTTGAGGAAACGCCCATCTGTAGGGTCATTTGTAGATCGGGCAGTGTGTGGAGCCTTTGTTTCTTGTGTTACTCACAGAACAGTTATCTGAGAACTGCAAAAGCATAGTGTGAGGATTGCAGTCAGTACATGGTGACAGCCATGAGAGTTACTGACTTCATATCCCTCATAGGACATATGTCATGACAAACCCTGGTACGACAGTAAATGTATGAGGTTATCACAGCAACATGCCAATATTGAGCCAGTGTTCATAGCTCCACCACAAGTCTGTCAACCTCTGTACATATGTCATTCAGTAAAAGGTGCATAATTTCTGTACACCATTATTTATTTACATCATACCTGATAACATGCCAGTCAGATATCAAACTGCTAGACATATTATGTATAGCAGGTGTTGTTTCTGAGGACATAACTTGCGCATTCTGTGGTTGTGTGTACAGTACTGTGGTCTGAGTACTTAGGGTGATTGTCAACAGTATGTGTATTGTGTATACGTACCTTGGGCTGTGCACAGACTGTGGTAGATGCCATTGTTCTTGGTCCTGTTCTCTCTGATGTTATATGCTGCTCCAGTGTATGGTACCCTATTGGCTCACATGTCTGTAGCGCCAGACACACACGTGTCCAATACTACAGACAGCCATCAGACCACACTGTGCCATGACTCAGTGTATGTAGGGATAGTGTGTGAGTGGCACATATGAGGATGGTGTTTATCAAACAGTCTATATAGTGCCATATTAAGCTTGTGTAACATATGTGGCTGTGGCTGTGTGTACATTGGTTGTGGGTATGCACTTTCTCACTGGTGTTTATTACTCTGTGGTGTGACATGCATGCAAAGCCTGCTATAATTGCAGGTATGTGTGTATTCCCCCATATAAAATGTAGTCCAGTGTTGTGGCAGTCTGACTGTAGTTTGCACAGTGCTTTGTGACATGCCTAGCAGCCTGGTGCAATTACCCACTGTGCTGTTATGTCTAGTTATTTGCAAGACATACTGCTGCCAGGCCACCATAACTGTTGTGTATTTCTCACAAAGCAGTGGGATTCTGTTCAGATGTATGTCAGTAACTACTGGGTAGTATGTGGCCATGTGACCTTTGCACCACCAGGTATTATGTGTATGGACAGACTGGCATGTGTGCATGCATAAACTGTGTGGGCATATGTAGTCCAGTATTTACATGATATACCCATGTACATGGCTATTAACATCCACAGTGGGAGTAATGGTCCACATGTCTCACATGAAGGGGTTATCTGTACACCTGTGGACTGATCACAGAGTGCCACAAAGTCCACATATATTGGTCATATCTCTGCTGTAGTTCACAGGATCATTACTGTGCTAGCAGTGGTATTGTACTATGATGTCCTTAGGATGTCTGTCAATAGCCAATGGTGCATATGTCGAATGCAGATGTGACCTCCCACACACAACATGTCTGTTAAGACAACCTCTATTACAGCAGCATCAGTCTGCATATATAGCTGCAATATATACATGACATCCCCTTACACTAAAAGGTTGGGACTATTGGTGCTGAGGTAGGACTCCACTCTATGTTCTGGACATATGGTAAACATATATAGTTTCATAGTTTCATAGTATAGTACTAGGCTATCTGCCCTGGGGCATTTGTAAGCCTAGCCATAGTGATGTGGCTTTTGCCACCCCATGAAATGATACAAAAAATGTACAGAATAAATTTAGAATACTGTGCCTCTGTCTAGTAGTGACACAATGAAGGCCCCCTTATATAATAGAATTAGTTTACTGTGCCCCTGTCTAGCAGTGACACAGATGTGACCCTTGGGGTAAACTTACGGTCTCCCATCCACTCATCAAGATTTCTCTTGAAGAGAGTCAGTGAGGGGCTCTGCCTAACATGAACTGGGATCTTGTTCCAAAGCATGGGAAGCCTCTGGGTTATGAATCTATCCCTCCAGCATGTCCTATTCATACTTGTGCCAAGGTTTAAGTCTTTAGCTCTCATGGTCCTGATGGATTTGGATTTTTTGAGGTGGAGCATGTCCATCAGCTCCTGATTGGACATGGCCTTGTACGTCAGGCAGAGATCACCTCTGAGCAGGCGGTATGCTACTGAATAGAGCTGAAGTTTCTTTAGTCTGGCAGAATAAGACATATGTTGGAGACCCTTGATCCTCTTGGTGGGGTACTTTTGTGGTCTCTCCAGCTGTTGCAAATGCCGGGTGAGGTACATACCAAATGGGTCATTGTACTCAATCATGGGTCTGATGAGGGAGGAGTACAGGGGTACAATGACACCCTTGGATCTGGATGTGAATCCCTTCATGATGAGGTGTGCAAGGTAGAATGTTTTTCTAATCACTTTGGCAATGTGGGTGTCAAATGAGAGGTCGCTGTCAACTTGGGTCCCTAGGTCTCTGATTACTTTTTCTGTGCTCAGTGGGTTGCTGTCTATGTGATAATTTGTGGGTACTTTGTTTTTCCCAAAGGGGATGACTATACATTTTTTGGCATTTAGTTTAAGGCCGCGACTCAGGCACCAGTTGTCCGTTTCTATGAGGCCTTTTTGTAGGATGTATGTGTCCACTGGTGTATCGACTATGGCGCCTAGTTTGCAGTCATCTGCGAACTTTGTCAGCCACAACCCTCCCATGTTTGCTTTAACATCTGAGAAATAAATGCCAAACAAGAGGGGTCCCAGGACAGATCCCTGTGGGACACCACTTGTGACTGGCTTTGAGTCTGACATTGCTCCAGCGATTTTAACTTTATGGGTTCTGTCCTTTAGCCAGTTTGCAACCCATCTAGTGACATAAGGGTTTACGTTTAAGCTGTTGAGCTTATCTATGATGCCTGAGTGGGGTATTGTGTCGAAGGCCTTAGCCAAGTCCAGGTAGGTTGTATGGACTGCTTTGCCCTCATCAATGGCTCTAGTGGCTGTTTTGAAAAAGTCAACCAGGTTCAAAAGGCAGGATCTGCCCTTTACAAAGCCGAACTGGGTGGGGTCAAGTGTCTGTAGGTCCCCTATGTCTCTGTTTATGAGTTCCATAATGATTCTTTCCATAGCTTTGCAGACCAGGCTGGTTAAGCTTATGGGGTGGTAGTTCCCAGGGTCTGTAGAGGCACCCCCTTTGTGGAATGGGACCACTGTTGCTGTACGCCAGTGTTCAGGTACATATCCTGAAGTAAGGCTAAGGTTAAATAGCATTTTTATGTGTGGGTTTAGCTCCTCTTGGAGTTCACGTAAAACACAACCCGGGATACCGTCAGGTCCCATTGATGCTGTGTTTTTAGCTTTGTTTAGGGTGGTTCTCACTTGGACATCTGAGATGACAGGGAGATTACATTCAGCTGGGATAAGTATTTCTTCTTTTGGGGGTGAGGGAGGGGAGAAATTTGCACTGAACCTGTCAGCCAGAATGCTGGCAATATCTGTGGGTTCAGTGTATTTTTTTATTGTTGTGAACTAACTCTGAGCATATCTGAGGGTTTCCGCCCAGGTTTCTAACATAGCTGAAGAAGGCTTTGTGGTTATCTTTAGTGTCCTTAGCGATTTTTCTCTCAAAGTTGGCCTTGGATGTTTTTATGAGAGAACGAAGTTTTCTGCTAATTTTGATCAGAGATGTCTTCCCTTCATGGGATTTTTCTCTGACGTGCAGTAGCTTCCTTCTTTTGTTATACAATTTGTTAATGGCTGAGGTCCACCAGACAGGATGCTTGCCTTTGGTGGAGAGGGACTTGGATTTATTTGGGATTGCATGATCCATGCATTCTTGGAGATGTCCATAGAAAGCATTTGTGAAGGATTTGGCATTGTGGGATGTGGTATCCACTGGCACAGTGGGCTTAAAGGATACAATCTCAGTCTTAAGAAGAGTGAAGTCTGCTTTTGAGAAGTTTTTCACTGTGGTCTTTTGTGCTGGGGGTGGAGGTTGGATATGTATATCCAGGGTGATTAGTTTGTGGTCAGATCTCACTAGTGAGGGGTATACTTCCGGTGTGGAGCATTTTGTCCCCATGTTTGTGATGATCAGGTCTAGCATATTATCTCCCCTAGTGGGAGAGGTGACTAGTTGTTCCAGTGCATTTGAATTTATGAATTCCAGGAACCTTTGGGCTAGGGTATTAGGGCTAGAATAATGTACCCAATCTATGTATGGGTAGTTGAAGTCTCCCAGTATGATGGTATTTTGTGATACATTCATATCCTCCAATGTCTTCAGGAAGGCTGAGTGGGGTTCCTGAGATTGGGAGGGTGGTCTGTAACATGCTACCAGTTGTATAGCAGTTTTGCCTATGGTTAGTTGCACCTGTATGGTCTCTGATGCTTCATGTGTTGCTACTAATCTGGAGGTGTGGGTGTCCTTGATGAATATGGACACTCCCCCTCCCTTTGTGGTTCGGCCCGGGTTTTGGGGCTGAAAAGCATGATACGAGGTATAGCCTGGTAGCTGGGGTGCTCTCAGGAGCCTTGAACCAGGTTTCAGTTACTGCACAGACGTCGATGTTCTCCATGCTGAGGAGTGCATCGAGTGCCTGCATCTTGAGATTTAGACTTCTGGCGTTGAGCAGCATTACCCTTAATTTTTTTCCATTTTTGTTTTCTAAGGAGGTGGGTTTGTCTTTTGAGCCTTGCCTAAAAAAGGCACTATGGGGGTGGCAAGAGCCTTAGCCAGTATATCCGGAAGCCCAGTGGTGACAGGTGTAAGCCATCCCTTGAGAAGCAGCTTGGCTTGTCCAACATATCATCCCAGGCAGACAGACATTGGATCCCCTTAGAATGACACCAGTACTTGAGCCAATTATTAAAGCTGATCATCTTGTCTTTGTATTGTGGTATCATTCTTGGTGAGAGCAAGATGCTGCTCAGGGTCAGGGTCATACCAGCCTGGGCTACATAATTGGAGAGCTCCTCTATGTCTCTTTTCATGTAGTCCAGGGAGGTACGTCTCAGGTCATTCATGCCAGCATGGACTATTATGGAGTCATATTTGTACTTGCTTTGGAGTGACTTGAGTGCGTGTGTTATGTGGCTTGGCGTGTGAAATATGTATATATATTTATCCATATATCTTTATAGATATATACACATATACATATCTACATACACACACATATATATATATATATATATATATATATATATATATATATATATCTATATATATACAGATAAACACTCAAATATATGCATATACACAGCAATATATGTCTGCACATATACAGATATAGATACATATGCACATATAGTTATGGATATCTATTTATATCAACATAAATAGGTATATCTGTACACATAGGATGTGCATACATATATATCTATCTATATATCTATCTATAAATATATATATATATATATATATATATATATATATATATCAAATATCTCTCTCTCTCTCGATATATATATACAGATCTAGGACTATTGAACGAAAGTTCAATAGTCCGAATCCACAATCACTGAACACACATTAACGAAAGCGCTTTTACCAAAAAGCGCTTTCGCTAAAGTGTGTTGGAAAAAAAAATACATTACATTTACGTTTTTCCCCATGCACCCCCACACACTCGACTTTAATATTTTCACTCCGAGGTCACACTACAGTGGGGAAAAGGGAATTTTCCCTTATCCCCACTTGTAGTGCGATCTCTGCAACAGGCATACTTATGCAAAAGTGCTTCTTTGGTGAAAAGCACTTTCGCGCAAGTATGCCCGGCGGAATCTGTTTCGGTAATGTTGCCGTTCGGGGATTTGTACAGATCCCATATAGATATATATATATATATATATATATATATATATATATATATATATAGATAGATATTTATACACATACACAAAGATATCTACAAATCTCCATATATATGATGCACTATACAGATCTGTATGTAGACAGACATATGTATGAATATACGTGTATGTACATGTAGACATATATCAACATATGTATAGGTATATATCCATATTCCTGTCATGTGTCAACATCACAGCTGCGTATACCTTCCCAGATGTATCTCACCATATGTATCTGATATGTGTACATTATGATATAACAACATATGTGATGCAACAGTAATATCAATAACAAGTACTACACAATTGTGGAGGTCAAAGCAATTGTTCAATACTAATCGATATGTGTAGGGCAGATGTATTGGAAAAACAACTTTCTTCGCAATGGTCATGGCGTAGTGGTTAACTGTTGTGACTATAGTGTACAGGGTCCTGGGTTCAAGACCTGAAAGGGCTGTTTATTTTGTTGCTGGGCAGAACAAGGGCTGTTGGATACAGAGTGGTTAAGGCAGTTTTGAGCAGCTTTAATTGGGTTTGCGCAGGTTTGCATGAAGCTAAGCAGTGCTAATGTACAGTTAAACGTACGTGCATTTACACCATGCAGTCTTCGCTTACCAGTGTACAAATGTCCTTAGCTGTAATATTGCATCAATGCTGACACCTGTTAAGCATGGGTTAGCCCTGGTAATCAGTTCTCACCACCCAGTCTGATAACATAGCAGGGTAATGACATCTGTAATAAGTGTATGTAATGCCATGTACAATACATGCATCTATGTGCTGTCATTACAGTAGCAAGGTGTGTGAGTGTCATGTCTGGGACACACAAGTATATGAGACCTGTACAGCAATGTTATCCATGTGAATGTGTTACATACAAGGGTAGTAACCCAGGGTATGTGCTGTCACACTAGCATGTAGTGTATCATGCCTGTAGTACTGCTGACAGTGCTTTCCCAGGCAAGAGTAGAGTGCTAAATGTAGTACTGACAAGCACACCTGCAGGCATATCTGGACTCTGAGGCCTCACTGTCGCATTCCTGGTGTGTGAGCTGTGTCACTATATATATCTCCTACTGGATAATGATCAGACATGTGGAATGTAACTGTAGACTACGGTCTGTACAACACATGTTAGTGAGGGCATCCAACATGTAGTAATGGCATACATATTGCTGTCAAACATCTATCTGTCGACACATTCATCCTTCTGCATATCTATTTGCCATGCTGATGTACAATACCCATTGAGTTCTGGCAAGTGTGTGTATGTGTGCATGTCTGCATATCTGTAGGGTACAGCATTCCGAGGCCACATACTCCTATTACAATGCGCACTGCCACACAGTAGTACAGATAGTGTTCTTGCTGCCCATAGATGATGCATGACAATGCAACATCTTACTATGTCTGTGGCATGTGCATTAGATGCATAACCCTGTAGTACCACTGTTGTGATATACAATGGGTTGTATTGCAGTTGTGGACAATGTGTGATGGTGGGTATGTCAGAGTGTCATCTTGGGTTCCAGTGAGTACAATATCCACTGGGGTATGTGGGATCAGTGTACACAGTCATTACGCCATGGTACACTTGGTATATGTCCCATGTACCACTTTATGGTGACCACTGTCACCATCAACCATACAGGTAATTGATACCACAATCCAGCCCAGTTATACTTGTGCTGTGTGCAGGCTACCTGTAACACATTGGACACAGGGACAAGTTAGTTAGCACCAATATGCCCAGGTCTCTTGGATGTGTGTTATGTATCGGTTAATGTGTATATGATGGTATGTCACACTATGTAATGTCCATATACAACCATTACATCCCCCATTACCATACTGTACATGTCTGGGGATGTTCTGCATGTAACATGTAACCTGGAACACACCTCACCCTAAATGCTGTGTGGTGTGTGCAATAAAAGCCACACAGTTCAGTAGCACTAGATACCTAGGTAAGGGTCTAGTGCCAGTGTTGCCAAGTAAGAGTGTGTGTGTTTGTGGATGGGTCTACATCAGGTTGCAGATTATACATGTCCCAGTGGGTCACCTGTCCATGTGTCACAGGCAATAACTGTTATACAAACCTGTGACGTGTTCAACTGTACCCCAGATATGTCACAGCCATGGTGTCACCTCATTGCCATTCTCCTTGTGGAATATGACTGCAGACCATCCTCCTGCTGACATATGTGCACCTAAAACACAAATGGATAACATTATGGAGATCACAATCACCCAGTGTTATTAACAGCTATAATGCATCATTGTTGGATGGCTGCACTACCTGACATGTACGCATTAAAAATTATTCCTGACAACATGTTACACTGCAGTACATTGGTACACTGTAGTACAGTCACCATGTGCATCAGAACTATATTAGCCTGTCCCTGCATCAATGTTATAAATGACAGGGATGTGGCACAGGTATCATCATATGCACAGGGTGTGTTGTTGGTTTGCCAGAGGCCGAGGGTGGGCCATACATTTGACACCATGTGTGTTGGTAAGGGGTGTAATGAGTTGAACTGGTCATGGTGATGTGGTGTGTATAGTTATGGGATTGCCCTAGCTGTGTTCGTATAGGTATGCATGCACACAGTTCTGCCATGTGGCTGCTCTATAAAGGTCTTTATGGACAGCGGCAGTCCATACCTGGCAGTGTGTGCAGTTCACTGCCTCAGGTCTTGGACACATGGACTGTGCCTGCTAGGGGTTCCATGGGCATGTCCAGGTACAGGCCTCAATGTGCTACTCTCCCCTGATGATGACAGATGTCCATTGGAAGCAGGTCCCTCCTGGGACTGTCCAGGACCATGTGCTCATGGCCTGCTGTGGGTGTGTTCTTGACAGCACCCCCCTGCAGTGCTGGGGTGGTACTGCCACTACAGGAGTGTCTTGGTGTCCTAGCATGTCCACGTTGACCACCAGTTGTTGGCGTTGCTGGCCTATGTCCACGGGGCCATTGCCGGACTCCCACCACATGTTCAAGCATGGACAAACCAAGGTCGATGAGGCCCATCATCTCACCAAACCATCTATCCATGACCTTGGTATGAGCACAGAGGGCACCAAACAGTTCATGGAAGTTGTCACTTATAGATGTGAGAGCAGCCCTCTTCAGCCTCATCCCCTGTCTGGTGTACAGTTCCATACGTGCCTGCACCCCCATGACAGCCTGAAACATGTGCCTGGTGGTACCAGTTGTGGTGTGTCTGCCAGGGGCATGATGACCAGTGACCCTGCCACGAGAACCATGGAGCATCTGCCTATTTGGTGCCCTGCCCGACATCCAGCTATGCCTGCTGTGACCAGACACAGTAAGCATGGATACCACACTCTCCTTTGCACTGCCACCAACCGTCAACTGTCCCTCCACTATGGTCACTGGTGATGGGGTATGTATAGGCATTGAAACTATGTGCAGGGTTGGGGTGGCTAAGAGGGGGGTGTCAAATGATGGCACTGTTTCGGCCCCTAACAACCCCACCTGTGCCTTAACAGTACTATCATCATCTTCAGTGTTAGTATGGGCACCAACATCAGATTGCATGCAGGAGGGACCCTGACCCACCTCGCCACCTGTGGGGGAAAACAAGAAACGCACTTTAAGAACTGTACAGCATTGCATAACAGTACACACACACACACACACACACACACACACACACACACACACACACACACACACACACACACACACACACACACACACACACACACACACACACACACACACACACACACACACATTCCACCTTAATATCTACCTGTCCGTGATTTTGCAGACACTCCCATGTTTATTCCAATAAGTTCCCCATCCTGCATCACACTTGATAACATACACTCATTAATACCACTCATTAATGTATCATTCTTCTAAATGCCTAGACAAGTGATCACGACACAAGACCTGTTACTCCATTACCTCCTTGACCTGAGTGGAGTGTTTTTTCATGGCCTCACTGCTGTCATTCAGTGTTCACCCTGTGTATGTCCAGACATCGTGAGCATGACCCCTATATGTGAGAGGCTACTACGTTCTCTCCATAATGTCACACAGTCATGTGTAAGTATTGCTCAGTACATGCCAGATATGCTGCTCAATCAACCTATCATGTGACAACTGTAATATATGGATACACTCCCTGGTGTTGTCTAGTAATTCCATAATGCATCTGTACTACTGCATACATGGGTTGTCATTCACCTCTCTGCTGAATGAGATATTAAGGGTATACCTGGTGTCCATTTCCCTCCCAATGCATATTCCATGCTAGAGACCTTATTATACTACAGCTGTCCTGTGATTACATATCAGACAAGTATTCCTGGTGCGTCATGTGTCAGTCCATGTACTGCACAATCCCAAAGGGAAGCACTGCCATATGAACAAACCCACAATCACACATGTGCATACATGGACACCCACACAAACACACACACATGCATGCACACATCTTACATGCATCAACCTCCCTCCTCTTCACCAGAGTGAACTACAAGCAAAATAACCACACACACGCGCGCACACACACACACACAAACACACACACACACACACACACACACACACACACACACATGCAAGTGAGGCTGCACAAAGCTAGTACGCACAGTCATCCCATTACCCATATGTCAACATGCATAACATATGGTACACAACAGCATGCAGTGCAGCTATAGTCAACCCATGCTAGCAACAGTATACATGTGTGTGATGCATGGGCTGTGTTAGCAGGTGATGCCCCTTCCCCTGGAAACCACTGCACCCATGTACACAATATTGCTGTGCACCTGTTCTGCACCCTGCCATGTAATGTGCACCAAACCTCACAGGTGTACAACCCATTGCTGAATGTGAAATACTGTGCCAGTTATGTCAGCTCTAATGCTCACAGTCCTTATGTTTTTCAGCAGCACATACCTGGAATGATATGTGGACAGATGTCATTTGTGAATGCCTGATGTCTGGTTTACAGATCTCAACATCAGTCGACCATGTATGACCAATCCAATATTATTATACTGACAACCATCAGACCATACCATGGCTATGGGGAGTGTAAACACCCTTATTGGTATGACACACCTTTCCTTGATCTGCCATGGGATCACATCACCGCATATATAAACAGTACATGAGCTTGATATGTGACATATGTATGTACATTCATATTCAGTGTCTACAAAATGCATTAGGTGTGCAGATGCTGACCACGATGCATACACTCCGTGTGTGCATATGTGCGCACACCCTTATCATGATGGTTTGTTGCACCTATTGTTATGTGTACTACAGCAGTCAGTATTCCTGGCAGGGGTATACTAGCATGGGTCATCTGCATTTGCCAGTGTATGGTCAGAGTGCCCTACACATGTCTCCCAAATCTGCATTTGCAAGGTCTACACATGTGCACATCCCTTGGTGTTCACACACTGCCGTCACTATTGCTGGGGGGTAGGGTTTTGTCTGCCAAAGCTCCTGAACCTGATTGTGTGCAGATATAGCCATTCATAGCATACTTAGGATCCCTGCTGCAGTGCATTGGTGTGTCATGCTGACACCCCCTCTCCACCTTCAGCCTTTTTGCAGATACTTGAGAAGTATGGCCTACACATGTGTGTCAGTTTGCAGTGTCCCATACACTGAACACCACATGTTACAACCTAGCCCCAGCTAATAATGTGGACCACAGTAATATGTTATGCCATAGTGTATATCTGTAACAGTTGCCATTGTAAATAAACACACTCTCCAAAGCCAAGAACACAGCATTCATGGGACCTGACAATATCCCAGGCTGCATTCTACATGAACTACAGAATGAACTGGCACCCTACCTAAGTACCATGTTCAATCATAGCCTCACCTCAGGCTTTGTACCCACTGAATGGCACACTGCGATGGTTATCCCACTCCACAAAGGGGGAGCCATGACGGACCCCAGGAACTACTGCCCCATTAGCCTGATGAGCCAGGTCTGCAAGGCCATGGAATGTATCATCGTGGAACTCATAAACAAAGACATTGGTAATGTCCAAACTCTGGACCTTACCCAGTTTGGATTTGTAAAAGGCAGATCATATCTCCTAAACCTGATTGACTTCTTTGGAGCAGTCACCAAAGCCATAGATGAGGGTAAAATGGTTCACACAGCTTATCTAGATCTTGCCAAGGCTTTCGACACCATCCCCAACTCTGGAACTATAGATAAGCTCACTAAACTAGGTATAAATCCCTATGTCACAAGATGGGTTGCCAACTGGCTCACGGACAGAACCCACACTGTGAAAGTAGTGGATTCCAAATCCGACTTCAGACCAGTGACAAGTGGAGTACCACAGGGTTCAGTCCTGGGTCCTCTCCTGTTTGGTATCTACTTTTCTGAAGTGCAGGCTAACACAGAAGGTCTTTGGCTAACAAAGTTTGCAGATGACTGCAAACTAGGAGCCATAATCGAAACTCCTAACAATGTGGACAAACTACAAAAGGGCCTCACTGAGACAGATACCTGGTGTCAAAGCCAATGCCTGAAGCTCAATGCCAAAAAGTGTATTGTCATTCCCTTTGGTAAAAACTTTGTACCCATAAACTAACACATAGCTGGTAGTCTACTTAATGCCAAAAATGTGATAAGAGACCTTGGGACACAGGTGGACAGTAGTCTCTCCTTTGATAATCACATTGCCACAGTGGTCAGGAAATCCTTCTACATGGCTCATCTCATCACAAAAGGATTCTCATCCAGAAAAAAAGAGGTCATTGTTCCACTCTACTCATCACTCATTAGACCCATTATAGAGTACAATGCCTCTTTTGCTATGTACCTCACAAGACATCTACAACAACTGGAAAGAACACAGAAATACCTCACAAAGAGGATTACTAGCCTCAAACAGATGCCCTACGCAGACCGTCTCAAAAAACTACAGCTTTACTCCATCGCATATCGCCTACTCAGGGGCGATCTCTGCCTAACATACAAAGCTATGTCAAACCCAGAGCTGTTGGACATGCTCTACTTAAAGAAATCCCAATCCCTCCAAGCTACATGCTCCAGGGACCTAAACCTTGTCACCACAATAAACAGAACATGCTGGAGGGATAGCTTCCTGTCCCAGAGACTTCCCATACTCTGGAATAAACTACCTATCTATGTCAAACAGAGCTCCTCATTAGCACTCTTCAAGAAAAAATCTTGATGATTGGATGGGAAATGGGAAATGGGAAATTCACCCCAAGGATCACTTCTGTGGCTCTGCTCGATAGGGACACAGGAAAATAATTTTCTTGGGTGGCGAAAGCCAGGGTACATTTTTGGCTAAGCTTATATAGGCCCTAGAGCCAATAGCCTAGTACCTACCTATGAACCTATATACACTGTTGTTGCACTGTAAAAGGGTGATGTTTCACACATGTTCCTACTATAGGCCATATGTCCCAGATTTATGTTAATGTCTGTGGACACATTTCACAATGACAGGATGTTAGTTATCTTGCAGGTGTCTGACATACCCTCCCAATACCCCATCATGGTCACCACTGTGATGCATTACATTTAACAGCAACAATACTTGAACATGTACAGCATGAAATACCTCACAAAGAGGATTACTAGCCTCAAACAGATGCCCTACGCAGACCGTCTCAAAAAACTACAGCTTTACTCCATCGCATATCGCCTACTCAGGGGCGATCTCTGCCTAACATACAAAGCTATGTCAAACCCAGAGCTGTTGGACATGCTCTACTTAAAGAAATCCCAATCCCTCCAAGCTACATGCTCCAGGGACCTAAACCTTGTCACCACAATAAACAGAACATGCTGGAGGGATAGCTTCCTGTCCCAGAGACTTCCCATACTCTGGAATAAACTACCTATCTATGTCAAACAGAGCTCCTCATTAGCACTCTTCAAGAAAAAATCTTGATGATTGGATGGGAAATGGGAAATGGGAAATTCACCCCAAGGATCACTTCTGTGGCTCTGCTCGACAGGGACACAGGAAAATAATTTTCTTGGGTGGCGAAAGCCAGGGTACATTTTTGGCTAAGCTTATATAGGCCCTAGAGCCAATAGCCTAGTACCTACCTATGAACCTATATACACTGTTGTTGCACTGTAAAAGGGTGATGTTTCACACATGTTCCTACTATAGGCCATATGTCCCAGATTTATGTTAATGTCTGTGGACACATTTCACAATGACAGGATGTTAGTTATCTTGCAGGTGTCTGACATACCCTCCCAATACCCCATCATGGTCACCACTGTGATGCATTACATTTAACAGCAACAATACTTGAACATGTACAGCATGAAATACCTCACAAAGAGGATTACTAGCCTCAAACAGATGCCCTACGCAGACCGTCTCAAAAAACTACAGCTTTACTCCATCGCATATCGCCTACTCAGGGGCGATCTCTGCCTAACATACAAAGCTATGTCAAACCCAGAGCTGTTGGACATGCTCTACTTAAAGAAATCCCAATCCCTCCAAGCTACATGCTCCCGGGACCTAAACCTTGTCACCACAATAAACAGAACATGCTGGAGGGATAGCTTCCTGTCCCAGAGACTTCCCATACTCTGGAATAAACTACCTATCTATGTCAAACAGAGCTCCTCATTAGCACTCTTCAAGAAAAAATCTTGATGATTGGATGGGAAATGAGAAATGGGAAATTCACCCCAAGGATCACTTCTGTGGCTCTGCTCGACAGGGACACAGGAAAATAATTTTCTTGGGTGGCGAAAGCCAGGGTACATTTTTGGCTAAGCTTATATAGGCCCTAGAGCCAATAGCCTAGTACCTACCTATGAACCTATATACACTGTTGTTGCACTGTAAAAGGGTGATGTTTCACACATGTTCCTACTATAGGCCATATGTCCCAGATTTATGTTAATGTCTGTGGACACATTTCACAATGACAGGATGTTAGTTATCTTGCAGGTGTCTGACATACCCTCCCAATACCCCATCATGGTCACCACTGTGATGCATTACATTTAACAGCAACAATACTTGAACATGTACAGCATGTATTATGGGTAGGTGTGTTAGATGTGTGCATGGAATATACCATAGCCATTACATGCCCAGTGTATTGGCAAGCATCAACATAAACCATACTCACCAGCTACATGCTGCTGCCTTGGTCGTATACCAGAGGGACCTACATAAGAGTGTGAAAAATGAGATGTCAGTGGCCACAGCTGTGGTATTACTACATGGTGGGTGCAGCATTACAGTATATCAACAGTACAAATCCACAATACTACCACTTATGCACATCTGTTTATTACTACTATGCAGCAACAGACTATATATATATATGACATGTCAGATATGCATGATCTACCTGTACAGATGCAAATGCATACATAACAGTGGTCTACTGATGTGCTATGTGGCCTTATCTGCACACTCCTCAGCCGGTGTGCGGGTAGCACCCACCTCCACAATGGTGTCTGGCAGTTGTTGGTCGTGCGGACGAGCAGGTGCCACAAGGCTGGCGAGGAGCTCTTCAACATGTGTCGGGGGGATGGATGGCATGAGCCCCCCATTGCGTGGTGACCCCCCTGGACTGCAGCAGCATGCCAATGGGCATTGTGAAGCTGGTCAGAACAATGGTGCTGGACCTGCTCATAACTGCGGTTATGCAGTCTGACATCATTGACCCTGTGGACTAGGTCATTCCACAAGGCAGTCCACTCCTGCTGCTCATGGGTGGTCTGGCTAAACAGGACAGGGTAGTGCTGGATAAGATAGTTCAGCACAATGTTGTTTTCAGCCACTGAATATGCAGGTATGCATCCATGGGACATCTTGCCTGAAATACATAAAGATGGAAACAGGTCTGAGCAACTCACACAGCAAGGTTACCATAGTTTTTAATACACATCTCTGTCACCTCCTTACCATATCAGTGAGAACAAACTGTTCACACAACCCAATAGGTGTGGCTGCAGCTTACCTACCAGTGGGGCATATATTGCATTGTACCACACTTTGTGCTATGTGTTTACAGCCATGTTCCCAGTGTGGACACTATCATTGCTGGCCAGCTACAGACTATTCACCTGCATGCTATTGTCAGGGCTGCTATGGTTATATATATGCATGTGGTATGCTTGCTATGTGATTGCTGCACATCTGACATTCTGTGTTATTGGGGATATCTATGCATGCTGTTGGACATGTTCCGGGATTGTGTAGACTATTACTACCCACATATGCTCTATAACAGTGACACAATAGCATGTTTAGGGAATATTTGCCAGCAGAACCACCTCTTCAGCCTCATCTGGCCATGTTACCAGGACACATCACATGTGGGACTCACCATGGGGCATCCTCATCTACTGATCCAGCACTACTTTCAGGTGGAACCACCTCAGGGGATGTTGTTCCCCCTCACCTTGAGGTAC
The DNA here is from genome assembly GCF_019279795.1 of Protopterus annectens. Classification (NCBI taxonomy): domain Eukaryota; kingdom Metazoa; phylum Chordata; order Ceratodontiformes; family Protopteridae; genus Protopterus; species Protopterus annectens. The sequence continues at coordinate 1,160,584,058 of NC_056733.1, forward strand.
CCAGTACACATTCACAGGGTCCACATGCTCCTCCTGCTCAGCCTCCAGGCCAGGCATCTTCAGGCTGTGGACTGCTGTTGTGAGTAGCAATGGGTAGGAGGCTTGTTCCCATTGTTTCCATATGGGGGCCCATGTGGCTTCCACATCATAGACCACACACACACACCATCCAGGGTGTTTACCCACCACATGTTTCATATACCACAATGCAGGATGTCCTCTATATCTGCCAACTCAGACCACCTCCACAAATATACCTGCCATACTTCCCCATATTCCCATTCCCTACTTCACAGACAAGGGCAATGTGGTCCCAACAAGGGGTTCACATGTGACATACACATCCATGTTGCACACACGTACAGCTGTATATATCTGTGTGTATTGCTATGTGTGCTGTTCCCTTGCACATAGCATGCAGTACTGTGGTGGTAATATAGGGGACATGTATTTACATACATGTGTGTGTGTGTGTGTGTGTGTGTGTGTGTGTGTGTGTGTGTGTGTGTGTGTGTGTGTGTGTAGATATATATTATGTTGTATATATTTGTTTATATATATGTCTACATATGGGTATCTGTATATTTGTAGACATACATGTGTGTGTGTGTGTGTGTGTGTGTGTGTGTGTGTGTGTGTGTGTGTGTGTGTGTGTGTGTGTGTGTGTGTATATATATATATATATATATATATATATATATATATATATATATATATATATATATATATATATAGGTCCACAATCTCCAAAAACCTTCCTGCACAGCTGCACTGTTCTGCCTTGCTACAACACAGACAGGTGCCATATATGGACACAGCCTAACGTTAGGGGGGTATATATAGAGCAAGATTGCAGGGAACTCTGTTACACACCTATGGCATTTCAGCATGCTGCAATACATGTTAATCTGAATGTCCTGCAAGTGGAGGGCTCTGGAACCCACATGTCTGTCATTATGGCATTACTTCCACCACCAGCTATTGGCCACAGTACTATACATCCCTTCCATTACACACCACACACTATATTGGCATACATCTTATCAGTGGGTGCTGCCCTACACAGTTGATGGGTATGGTCCACTACCTACAAGGACAGACTCTAATGTCCATAGCAGTTGTTCAGCTAAAGATCATTACAACAGCAACACTTGATGGCACATGTATATCATTCTACATCATCTACCCAAGTATTATAGACCAAGTACTACAGTCAATTACATGCATATATACTTTGCATACATGTTGTGGGGATGAGCTCTGTTGTGGATAGTGTCCTTGTAGGAGGTAATTTTTTTTCACTCTTTAGCCTGCTTCCTTTGTTTACTTTTTTGGTGTTGTTGTGGTTCTGGATCTGTTTTATGTTTGTTTTCTCTCTCTCTCTCTCTCTCTCCCTCTCTCCAGTAAATGGATTGAGCTGATTGGAACAAATTGCAGCATGGGTTTTATGGGTGATGCACATGATCAGGTGATGGTCTCTGCATCAATCAGTGTCCTCCACTTGCTAACTGCATGCAGCATGCTGTGTAGTACTTCCAATTACCACTGTCATGGCAACCCACTACTATAAATCCCTACAGCATGAGGGTGTGATCCCTTTACCTTTCCTGTATGGTGGACATCCTTCCTGTGTGTGGGCAGCAGTGTTACAGATAGCAGGTAGCAATAACTCTTACAAGAGAACTTGCACACTCAGGCCAGCTGCATATTTGTATGAGGCTCCAGAACTACAGACAGAGTGTGAGGACTGTTTTTGTATGCATTGTATAGCACCAGTGTTACAGGGTTTGTGTGTACATACTAGTTTAACATGGACTGCAATCTGTCTGCATAGCTCTCAAATGTGTGCCTATCCACTTGATAGCCAGAGGTGTGCGTGTTATGTTTTGCCTGTCCACCACACAGGTCTTGTGTCAGATATATCACTGACGGTGTGTATGTCGAGTGCTATCAGTACATGGCTACATCAATTTGTATTTCTGACTTCATATTCCTGACTAAGGGTATGTTGCAGACCATCCTGTAACACTAACAACTTGCTTAGTGTATGACAACACTATTTCACATGTGGGCCTGTGTTTCAGCCTCTGTCCTCCACCTACATATCAGGCTTTGCCCATATGACATGCTGTCAGGGGTTGTTATGTAGTGGCCTGTGATTACGTCATGCTGCTATTCCTGCCATCATTCCACTGCTGTCGTGGCCCCCACACATATTGTGAGTTTGGGTCCATATATGTGTCGGCTTCATCTGCACAATACATGTGTGCCCTTATGCAGTCCAGTGGCCAGTGTATGTAACAGTGGTATATGGCCCTGTATGTCAATTTATGGGGGGATGCACCATAACTAACCTAGGCTGTTACAACATGTGAGGAGTATCAGGGGTAAGCTGACTTAAGGTATCTGGATGTACATTACCATACAATTCACCTTGAGTAAATGCAGGCTTACTGCTTCCTGCCATACAGACTGTTCTGTTTGTCAGTGTGATTGTGATGGCTTCAGTTATGCCTTGTTATGTAACAGATACATCCCATTGTGTCAACTGAGGTCTTTACCCCCTAGGGATTGTGAAAAGAGTGTAGATAGAGGCTGCTTGACTATACATCTGCATTACTTACTGTTGATTGATTGTTATCCTGTGGCCCAGTCTGTCTTTACTGTTGTACTACTTAAAGGCCTTGGCCTGTACAGCAACATATGTAATGCTTTCTGGAATACTGTATTAATTTATCTGTTTGACAGTTGCATTAGTCTGTTTATATGTATTTCAGAGTCTAAACAGCTATATGACATGGCATATACAACTGTAATAGTACACAAATAAAGCTTTCTTATGTATGAAAACATGTGTGCGGTGTTATATTCTTTGACCTCTCTGTGGGTATATGTTGCAGGCAACAATTGTCTTTTGTATGGATGACTCATAGACTCATACAGTGTTCAGTTGGTAAGGTGGAAACTGTAGGCATACTGGCTGTTCTGTATGGTGTGCACCCTCTAAATATGTATCTTCCTATACATATCTCTGTGTGTTTATGTGTAGTTACATATCTATCTATCTATCTATCTATCTATCTATCTATCTATCTATCTATCTATCTATCTATCTGCATATATGTACCTGCATATATGTGTCTGTGTATACGTATCTTAGGAATGTTTATTGCTTCCACATTGCACGTTCCCTATGGTAACCAGACTATACTGCATGATATATTATTGAGACCAGCCTGACATCATACAGGTGGGATAGATTACTGTTAACATCTTGTACCCATGTTGTGTCAGGTCCTGGTTATGGGATTTGCGACAGCTGGCATTGTATTGCAGGGCAGACCTGTTTGGCTGTGGGGGGGATATCAACACATACATGACGTATGTTGCTTGGGCCCCCTCACCCCCATTAATGGTGCCTGTGGTCATATATGTACTTATGATGTTCTCTTTTATATCTATAGATATATATCTGTATATACATATATACATACATATATACATATATATATATATATATATATATATATATATATATATATATATATATGGGTCTACTTCATAAGATCGACATTAATTTGGTCGACAGCTCATTTGGTCAACAACCAGTATTCAAGGCACTTAACAGGGATTTGCCCCCCTCCCCAATGTTGTGCGACCCTGGAGTTGATATATATAGTTAGGGGGTGTGGGGGGCACAGCCCCCTACATTGGGGGTGTGGGGTGTGAAGCCCCTCACCTATTTCCATTTAAAACATGAAAATACAACAAAAACTGCACATTTTAAATGATAACTATATATATCAACTCCAGGGTCGCACAACATTGGGGAGGGGGGGCAGATGCCAGGTTTTTGCCTTGAATACTGGTTGTCGACCAAATGAGCTGTCGACCAAATGAATGTCGATCAAATGATCTGTCGATCTTATGAAGTAGACCCATATATATATATATATATATATATATATATATATATATATATATATATATATATATATATATATATATATATATATATATCTATATATATATATATATATATATATATATATATATATATATATATATATATATATATATAGGCATATATATCTATAGATGTATGCATATGTATAGATATATGTAGATATTTATATATATATATATATATATATATATATATATATATATATATATATATATTTTTTTTTTTTGAATATATATATATATATATATATATATATATATATATTTAGATATTTAGATATAAATATATATACACATACACATACATCTACATGTATAAATGCATTACCTATACTGTTGAATGACTGTGCTGGATGATATGTTTGTGAAAACAGCAGAGTTATGTATATCTGACATGGCTTAGTGGTAAATCACTTTAGCTATGGTGTTCTGGATCCTGCATTTGAGCCTTGCAGAGGCTATTTATTTTGTTGCAGAACAAGGGCCATTGGATACAAAGCGATTAAGGCACTTTTAAGTAGTTGTAAGTGGGTTTGCATGGGTTTGCGCCGAGGTAAACACTGCTAACTTCTGGTTACAGTCTCTTATACTCAGTTAGCTTCTAAATTGCTTAACCTGTGTAAGCATTGCTTACCCCCTTCGCTTAAACCCACTTACTGCTGCTTAAAAGTGCTTACTCCCACTTAGAAAATAGCTAGGGATGTGCAGGAAGGGTGTAGGGAAAGTCCATAGCTGCCCATTTCTTCTACAGCAATAGCTGTGCATATACACTGAAGTTGGAGATATATTTGAATACTCATACCCCTGAGAGAAGTGTGAGGAAAACAATAATATGTTGTTAAGCCAGTTTGACCAGATTACATGTGTCCAGTGGGCATGTGTGGGAAATGGACAGCTATGTATGGGGAAAGATTTTTTTTGGGAACAGATTGCCCCCTTTTTTCAGGTGAGAGTGGGATGTTGGGGAGGGATAGTGGGTATATTTGGGGAGGTAGGTTGGGTAGGTTAACAGACAAGACAAACAAGATGCATATGGGGCAGTATATGACACATGTGGGGGGTAAACACCTTGATGGGGAGGGATGTTGGGAAATCAGAAGCCCATGAGTCCCCTAGTGGAAACACTGGGACTGAGGTCCCCACCCATGGGCAGTCACCACTGCACCTTCACAGCCCCAAAGGTGGCTGTGCTGGGGGCTGAGTTGGAGAGCCAGATCGACCCTCTAGTCATGACATGCAGCCCTCAAGCTGGTGCAACAGATCTCCAAACTCCCTGTTGAGCTTGTTATGCACCACAACCTGGACCTGGCGATGGGTGACAGGTTCCTGTCTTCGCCTGCTCCCGGGGGGGGGTGAGCTCCATCCCCTGAGGCAGTTCCACCCAAAGGTTGTGCAGGACCAATGGATGAGGAGGTCCTGCGCTGGGCTCCAGATGTGCTGGTGCCCGGTGCCACGGCCAGATGAGGTGGGACAAGTGGGTCCGCTGGGATCCACATTCCCATACGTGCTATGGCGTTTATTTTTATAAACATATGTGGGTTAGTAATAGTCAACACATTCTAGGATAAAGTATAACAGCATGCATAGATATTCCCATTAACACAGACACCAAATATGGAACAGTTGCATAGCAAACAGAACAAATGCATATATGGGACCACAGTGGTAATTACAATAGCATGCAGGTACATTGATGGCACCATGCCACCAATGTGGGTGTATTTCAACATAGCACATGCATAGAAACAGATTTAAATAATTATCGAACAATTGGACATATGTCCAAACATTAGAGTTAAGTCAGCACATACCAATTGAGTTGGGTATTTAGTTTATTGTTACAGATATGGTGGGGGGAGAGAAAGATGTCAATTAACAACTAGTATATTCCTGTAGTTTGCATTACTTTCCTAGTCAGTGCTGTTATTTGTACCTTACAAGTATTACTGCACTATCCTATTGCCTTACTTTGGACAGTGGTATGGCTGTCAACAACTGTATACATGAACTGGTTTTACCTGTAGTATACACCTCTTACCTGGTATACCTGTGGAGGAATTGTTTGTTCACACTTACTGTTTCTACACATGCTCCCAGATTCAAGGTTGATGTTATGCACATACCTGTCCATCTCTTTTTGCACAGACTCGGGGCATGTCTTGGCCACTTGCAGGTGAACCGGGACATATTTCAACTATTGTCCTCTTAAACCTTTAGTGAATTACAACACTCTTATACAGGATTTCCTAGACAGTTATATTATATAGCACAGTGTGAGTGACAGTGATGAGTGATACCTTATTGCAACTGCAGCACTCACAATGCCATACAATAACAAAGTACACAGTATGAGTACAGGATATCAATCTTTTATTTCTAAGCACAGTGTTCATATCTGGCAGGCCTGTGAGAGCAATGTTTGTTAGCACTACCTGAATGTTGCCACATGGATTACCAGATTCCACATTAGTATTATGCACATACATCTCACTTTGTTACTGTACACACTCTGGTCACAGCTTGACAACATAGGGGTGTAGATGGGACATACTTGGCTTATTACTCTCATAACATTTTGGGGAGTTGCTAGAGTAACAGGTTTGTTCTCATAGTTATATTTCTTGTTTGCTGCCTAAACATCTGGGATCATCCCACTGATTTCCCAGGGGGACAGGGTGACAGGCAGCAGATATAGGCCAATTTACTGGACATTCTGGACATATCTGTACAGTTGTGGGGTATAATTCTGTATGCAGCCTACAACCACTCCCAGGATTTGAACCATGGCTGTGTGTGCTAAAAATACAACAGTTGACATCTTCGTTGAGTGTGCTATTTGGATTCTGTTGTCTGTCTCTCTCAGTTGTACTATATCACCTCTTGGGATTACACCAGTCATATACAGACATTCCTACACATTTTATTTATGTTGCACAGTGTGGGTAACAGTGCTTATTAAGCAGTACTATTAAGTGATTGCAAATCTACATTACCATATGATACCAGAGTAAACACATGCAGTCCAGCAGTTAGACCATTATTGTCAGGCTATTATGCTTTTATTTACATACAACCTATATGAGACTCTTCCTGCCATATTCTCTGGTGTATGCAGTACATGCCTTAATCAATACAAGTTTTATACAGGCAATTAACTTACTACTACTTTTAGATTTATTTCCTATGACAGTACATGCAAGAGTATTACTAACCTGCCTTGCATCGCAACCTCTCCAAGTGACATTCATGGGCCTCCTGGTTCATAGCCCGCTCACTTGCCGCTGTGAAGGACATAAGATGAATATTTACCCATACCTATCCATAATATACATGAGCTGGCAATTATTAAACAGGTAGTGGACTGATACTTACACACGGCTGGGACCTCCCCTGTCCTCCTAGCCTCTTGGATCCACTGATCCAAGAGATCCCCCTTTTGCCACTTCAGGTTGGCATAGTGATGCCTGACCTGCTCACCAGTTTGGGGTATGCCAGTTTCACTGGTGAGGTCACAGGTGAGACAGTCCCAGGCTTCCGCCTTGTATTGGGAACCCTGGTACCAGCCCTGCATTAGTCTCTGGTCATGGTCTTTCACAAGGAGTCCTGCCATGACTCGGAACTCCTGGATACCCCAGTGCTGTGCCCAAAAGTGCACACCCTCTCCCATTCCAGACATGGTGCATACAAGGGGAAGCTACAACCAGTTATGAGGTGTATTCCCACCTGTTGGGTTTAAATAGGGCCAATTTCCCACACTTTGCTGTGATTGGACGGTTTTGAAAAAGCTAAGCTATGGGCAAACCTGCTTACCTAAGGTTGGCATTGCTTAAAGGGGTATACCAATGGGCAAATTGAGTTAGCTGGCCTACACATTGCTTACACCTAGTAAGCTGGGCTGTGCAATGTTTAGCATTGCTTAATTTTTAATTTGCATACTATTTGCTTTTTGGCATTTATTTATTATTCATTACATGTTATATATATGTGTTTGGTTTCCATGATTCATGTGTATGTACACTGCATGGGGTCCTTGTGTTTATTAGGGGATTTCAACACTTTATTACAATGACACCTCACATCTGGGCTTAATACAGTACTCCAGTTCACATATTTATGTTATGTAGTAGGTTATACAACATAAAACTATATATAGATTCCTTTCACATGTTCAGTTTGATTTTCCTATAGTGAGGATCTATTTGGTGATACCTCAATCTTCTGTACTGCTGTGATGGCTTAGTGGTTAACTACTGTGACAATAGTGTTCAGAGTCCTGGGTTCAAGATCTGCAAAGGCTGTTTACTTTGTTTATGACCTGAACAGCGGCTGTTGCATACAGAGTGATTAAGGCACTTTTAAGCAATTGTAAGTGGGTTTGCACAGGTTTGTGTGAGGGTAAGCTATGCTTACCTTTGGTGAAATATGCTTACAGATAGTTAGCTTCAATATTGTTTAACCTGTGTGCGCATTGCTTACCCCCATGCAAACGGGCTTAAACTCACTTACTACTGCTTAAATATGCTTACTCCGACTCACTACTGCTTAATAGCACTTACACTTGCTTACTAGGGCTTACTCCCACTTACCACCACACTAATTTAGACAATAATGTCTAATGGTTCTTGGGAAGGTGGTGGATTTGGAAACTATATGGAGTTATCATTCATTACACATTTTACCTTCCATTTTGTATCCCTGATTCCTGTGTACATATACTGTATGGGGCACTTGTGATTATCTGTGGGCTTTGCAACATTATGACAATGACACCTCACATATGCATTTAATGCAGTACTCCAGTTCACAAATATATGTTATAAATATATAAATGTTGTAAATATATATTATCCTAGGTTATGCAACAAAATAAATTAATCATACAGTGATTTGACATGGAAAATGGATTGTACTGGAGTGGGACTCGAACCAGGAATGACTGCTTGTAAGGCAAATGCTCTGCCCACTACACTATTGCTGTATTGCTTCATTTGCATATATCTTGATTTTTATCCTCTTGTACTATTTAAGCTGCATTAACCATAGCTAAGCAATGGGCAAACCCGCGCACCTAAGGTTAAATGTAATCTGTTTCATAAAAAATATATTCATTACATTTTATGTTTAACTATTGTGCTTGTAAATGTGGGGGGATGTTGATGGGGGTATGTGAACACCTATGAGTGGTATTGCTCATTCTTAATCATACTCTGCTGTTCTTCATTGCAGGGGCATATATATTCTGAGAGATCTGTTCTCAGGCACGCCCCCTGCACTCATACATGCTCTGTGTAAGTTTAGGAGCCCAGGCAGTGTGCCTTCATTACTATGCATGGTGTCCTGCCGTCCTGCTCCTAAACAGCCACTTCTGTGCACGACTAAGCTAGTCCTGCATGGAAGGATAGTGAATCCGGGGGATTATTTAATGTTCTAGAGGGTAGGCAGTAAGTACTAGCAATTTAGTGTGCATTTTAAATTACTTTGGTTATTTTGTCAGTATAGCCAGTCTATTCAATATATTTTTAACTGTCATCTTTTATTCCCAAGCTATACCCCAAAATATAGGTTCGTTGACTTTGTTTTGTTATAGAATTTAATACTTTACTGATTATAAGTAACTTCTTATATAGTTTTACTGATTCAACATGAGATTTAATTATTAACATTTTATGGTCTTTCTTAAATGTCTGTTCATAGTAATACAATTAACTTTTGCCTTTGTTCAATAGGGCTATGGGGGAATGTAGTGAAGTGTGATGACATGAAAAACTGATTATATTTTGTTTTAGACTGTCTAACTACTAGAGTATACATTTTACATTGTTTTTTTGTGAACTTTTGTTTAATCATATCATGGACCACACCTTAATGTAGTATCTTAACTACTTTACTACTCTCCCTCATGTATATATAAATGAATGTGTATATATACTTTATATATATTTATACTTTAAACATTTATTATTTTGTTTATAAATCATTAGTTTGGATTTGTTCATCTCAACCAGGTGGTGAGCTGGTTCTTGCAGGAGTCTTATTATTAGAAAACTTCCATGGAAGGTACACACATGCATACACTGATGCCTACGGCTAATTTAGAGTGTTCAATCCACCTACAGCATGTCTTTGGGAGGAACCCGGAGCACACCCACGTGACAACAGGGAGGACATGCAGACTCCACACAGAAGGCACCCCAGCCGAGTATCGAACCAGAGAACCTTTTGCTGTGAGGTGACAACACTAACCACCGCACCACTGTGGCTGCCCTGCAATTAGTGACTGTTAATAGTGTTAAATACTATAACTCTTAATATAAAGAAGCTCTAGCTTGCATTTCTGTTGATTATCTACTACAGCCACTTATATATTGCTTCCTTTATCTTTATGCATATAAATTATTAATAGTTGTTTTTCACATATATGGGTATATATAATATTGTTCTTCTCTCCTTTCCATATACTTCTGAATAATTTTAAGGATCATTACATTAATATTCATATTAATATATCTTAAATACATATTTCATTAATATGGGTAGTAATATGGTATTGAAAATATATGACTTTACTAATTGCAACAGTAACAGGTTACTATATTTTTATAATTATACTGTTGATAGTTTTATCTTTCATTCAGGGCAGTAGCTGAAGATAGAGTATTGAGTGTCTGAGATGTGGGTACTGGGTGGTTTGATTAATAATTTAATCAAGCCAGGAACATATTGTTCCATGTGTGTTAATGTGTATAGCATTTTGTTTCAAAAATTAAAAGTTAAATTGTTTGCTTCATCCATAATAAAATATTATAAAGGTTACTACAAGCCATTATATATAACATCATATTGCAGATGTTCTAAATATATTCCACTCACATGTTAGTATATATGTGTCTATTACTCAATGTCAATGGCATTAACAGTACTATAAAAAAGCCAGTTTACTTAAGTTTATCAGAATGCATAAAGCACATATAATATTTTTGCAGGAGACTCACTTGCTAAAAATAGATTTAGATAAACTGTCTTTTAATGGTTATTAAACTCTAGCTGACTCTTGTTACAAAACTAAAAGGAGAGGTGGTCTTAGAAAAATTCTCCCACTATGCCTAAAATTCTTAGTACTTTTCCTGATAGAGATGGAATGTTGTGTTTGGTGGTATTAGAAATTAATAAGAAATGTTATACATTAATTAACTCATATTGGATACCTGGATTGGGAACTAGATTTGTTGACAAGTACTTAGATATCATAGCCTTGTATGTCAGAGGTGAAATCATTTTGGCTGGAGATTTTAATTGCCTATTATCTGACAGAGATACCTCCAGAGCCAACAAACCTAAAATAACAGCACAATCCAAAAAACTGAATCATGTTATTACTTCAATGAATCTAAGAGACATTTATGATCTAAAAATGGCAATTTCCCTTAACTATACTAATTATTCCTTTAGATTCTGAACCCAAATGAACATAGATAAGGTTTTCATCTCTTCTTCTTCTTCTTTCGGCTTTTCCCGGTTAGGGGTCGCCACAGTGGATCATCTGTCCGCTCATCTTTATTCCAAACTGCATGAAGTCTTAATAGAGTCATATCCACTTTCTGATCATAATGGCATAACTTTTAATTTCAGTGTAAGAAATGATGATTTAATCTTCAGGTAGAGAATTCCAGCTTATATATTAAAATTAAAAGTTTTAAACAGTGGGGTTTAAATGAACTAAATACATTTTGGAGTTTAACGATAATGGAGAGGTAGCAGACACAATATTATGGAGTGCATAAAGAAGTAGTTTCTTCTAAAAAGAAAAGAATGGGATAGAGAATTGTTAGAACTGTAAACTAAAATTGATAAATTAAAATCAAACTTAAAGTCTAATAATAAGACTGCGCATATAGAATTATCAACTTTAAACCAAAAATTCTTAGAAATATTAAAACACAAAGTTTCATTTAATCTTGAAAGATTTAAGTTACAGTCCTACTCTGTCAACCCTAAACATTTACATAAGTTGGCTATTAGATCTAAACAAATGAATAACTTAAATTGTATTAATGAAATTAAATATACTGTTAATAATTCCACAAAAAAGTGATTTAAAATGTATATTGGAAGCGTTTAGATTACATTATAAATCAATTAATGATAAAAATCTTTCTTTAGAAAATGACACTATAACTGATAGATTTCTCCAAAGCAACATCAAAAATAAATTATCAAAACAACAAACTAAGATACTAGATAAACCAATATTATCAGAACTGAAAGACCAATTTAAACATGTAAAAAATAAAGCCCCAGGTCTAGATGGTGTAATTCCATAAATATGTAAAATGTTCTCAGACTCTACTTTAAAGATACTGTTAGATGCATTTTCTATGATTAAAAATGAGTTGAATCTACCCCTTCTTGGAAATATTCTTTAATTTCTCCTATTTTTTAAACGAGGCAAAAATCCTCAATTATGTTCCTCTTATCATCCTATTTCTTTGTTAAATATTGATTAACAAATTTATGTCCATATTAGCTAAGAGATTGAATAATATAATGTCTAGTTTAATGCATTATGATCAAAAAGGATCCATATTGCATAGAAAAGTCAAAGACAGCATCATTAAATTATTAACCCTTATTGATATTGCAAATAAAACTAAAAAACAACTCACAATTATTAGCTTAGATATTGATAAAGCTTTTGACTCTGTCAGTTGGTCATATTTATACAAAATCTTTAGTGGATATAATTTTTCTTTAAAATTTATTAATTTAATATTGAAGTTATATAATAATTCCCATGCATATATTAAAATAGGGTCATATTTATCATCATTTAAAATATTAAGAGGCACAAAACATGGCTGCCTGCTGTCACCCTTATTGTTTGCTTTATCAATTGAACCTTTTGCTACTTATATAAGAAATGATTCTACCATAAAAGGATTTTCTTTAAATTTTGAATATTGTTCAAAAATCCAACTGTGTCAGATGGTATTCTTTTAACAAGTGAGGATATAGATTCTTCTTTACATTATATCACTAAATCATTTTTTTTTAATTCAGGCCTAAGTTTTAATCAGAAGAAAACTGAAACACAATTCCCAAGAAAATTAATGCATTTTTGCTAAATCATAAAAACTTTAATTGGAAAATACAATATTTAGGTATTATTATAAAACCTATTTGGAAAGATACTGTACTTTCAAATTATATAAATCTAATAAACACAATTAGTAAGTTAACTAATAATTGGAATAAAATGTTTTTTACCATGGAGGAAAGACCCACATTCATAAAAATGGTTATTTTACCCCAAATTTTATTTTATATGAAATCCCTAATTTTAATTCCTCCAAAAAAATTCTTCAAACAAATCAATACTATATTACTTAAGTTTCTTTGGTTTCCTCAAAAACCAAGGATAGCTTATAATTGGCATATAAGAAGATGGGATAATAATGGAATTGGCTTTCCTAACACTGAACTTTATTCAAAATCATTAGCATAGTATTACATTGGCTAAGTATTACTTACAATTCATGCTGGAAACATTTGCATGAAATTAATATAATATCTAATAGTAGTTATAAAATGCAAATATGCTCCTCTTTGGGCATCATTGTAGTATAGTGGGTCCTACTGTTTATATAATAAGAAGTTTAATCATTTCACTTATGGTATGAATAAAATCTTTGGTACCTTTAAGAGTGTAATAACAACTACATTGTTAAACAGTTATTATTTCTTGTCTTTCCCATTGCTTACACTCCAAATTATTTAGAGTTCTTTAGTCTGAATAAAATGTTAATTTTTTAAGATAGTAAACTAAAATTTTGATATCAATTTCTACATAATAAGATATATTCAGCCAATTTTATTTTAACCAGATACAATGTTAAACAAGATAATTGGTTATTCTTACAAACCTTAAGACAGTTCATTGATAATAAAGTGAAAATGTTACTTAATTTAGAAACAAATCCTCTGCCAAAATTGTTAAAACATTTTATGTGTATTAACTCAATAGACATTACATATAAATTGTGTATTTTATCTATCTATCTATAGGATCTTACATGATGAATTTTTGCCATTTGACTTAACCTTTTGGGATTATTCTATGAAAGGTAATAAGGAATCCCTATCAACGGATAATAAAAAAATTATTAAAATCTGTGAATAACACTACATCCTCTCTTTAGTGGAAATTATTCATGTGGAAATTCCTACATAGACTTTTTTTACTCCGCAAAAAATTGCTATTATTTACAAAAGTAAAGAAATAAAATATTGAAGATGTGAAAATTTAGAAGCTAATTTGGTTCATATGTTTATTGAGTGTAGAGTTGTTTTACAATTTTGGAATGGTTTTAGATATTTTGTTAAGGCTTTATGGACAGACAACTGTCATGTTACAGATTCCTTGTTGTTATTTAATATTCTTATTCCAAATATGATTCCGAAACCACAATTACCTCTCCTTTGGTCAATTTTGGCCATTGCATTATGAACCGGAAAAATGAACAAGATCTCCTATTTACTGATTTTATAAATCTAGCTAAATGTGTATGTGTAATAAAGAAATGCAAACTATTCTTGCTAGAACATCTACTATAACTCATAAAAGGTTAGCCTGGCAGAAACTACAAGTTTTATTAGACAAATATTAATGGTTTTATATAATTCATACTGAATTTTGTTATGGATGATTGTATATAGTTCTCTGTAGTTTATTATTCTATTTTTCTCATGTATTGATTGAATATTAACCTTTGGCTGTAAAAATTAAAGAAAAGGTTGTTAAAAAAAAGAAGAATAGACTATTGATCTCGCCTTTCAACTTTGCTATTTGCTGGTGGAAGTTTTGTTATTGGTCTAGACAGAACCCCAAACATCTAAAGGAGCTACCTTTTAATGGGATTGTTATCACAGCCAAGGGTATAAAGGCTTGGTGGGATATGAATAATCTTATGGGCACAAAATAACATGGACTTTGCTTTTTTTTTAACATGGACTTTGTTTTTTTTTGGCATTGAGCAGTAGTTTATTGGATTTTTTCTAAGGTAAGATGCATGGTTAGGATTACAGTTAGGGCTAGGGTTAGGGTTAGCATGCATTAGTAAAGTGATTGAAAAATTGATCTAATATACATTTCATTTAATCTTAGCCTGTTTTACAGACAGCTGCACAGAACACTGATTCTAAGGGAAGCTTGACATTTTATGATTACTTCTGTTGGTTAGGTACAGGGAGAGATATATATGTGTTTATAGTCTCAGTTTCTATCACTCAGGAAAGGTAGCAGTATACCTGCTATGGTGAGATCTCATGTATGATGTGTGTGTGTGTGTGTGTGTGTGTGTGTGTGTGTGTGTGTGTGTGTGTGTGTGTGTGTGTGTGTGTGTGTGTGTGTGTGTGTGTGTGTGTGTGTGCGTGTGTTGTGTGTGTGTGTGTGTGTGTGTGTGTGTGTGTGTGTGTGTGTGTGTGTGTGTGTGTATGTGTGTGGTCTGTCCACAAATAATAAAATACAGGAACTTTTGCTATAGTTATGAATTGCTGCTTAAATTAAATAACATCGCCAAAGCAGAAATGTTTTTTTTATCATAGTAAAATGTAGGTAGCTAGAGAAGGAATGAAGTTTTTAGGAACAATGAATATGATGACAGAGTGAATTCAACAGCTTAGGCCCAGGATTGAAAAAGAAAACTTGTCCACAATGGAAAGTGTATTGCTGTAAAAATAAGACTGATAAATTAAAATTTTAAAGTGATTTAAAAGGCTAGTTAAAGTGGGTACATCAAGGTACACTGGGATAATGATTCAAGGTTTATAAATTTGGTTACATGTAAGGTATCATCTTCTTCCCTCATGACGTTAGAAGAGAGAAGTTCAAACAGAATCCTGCCAAGACTGCAGGTTGGATGGTGGTTAAGAAGTTAAATCTTAGAACTGCTCAAGGTCAATCCTATAAATTAAAATGACAGACCATGTTAAAAATAATAGCTATGATTTTAAGGAGCAAATTATGGTGATTTTCTCAAACACACAAAGTACTCTATAAGACAGAAAGCTCCTTAAAATGGTATTTTTAGTGTTTATATCAGTTTGTGCATGCTCACCCTCTATTAATCCTATATCTCCAGTATGGACAATCCTGCAGCACCAGATTAATTGAGCACTATAGCTTGTCAAGTCAATAGCTGGAGGATGGAGTAGTGGTGTGTTCATTGTTGTTGTTGTACTTTTGTTTCACTATAAGGTAATAAACTTGAAACTATGATGATTTTCTTTATTTACATCTGAAGAAATGATGAATTAGCCACAAAATGTATCACAAAAAGGCTTTAAATATATCTATATCTATATCTATATCTACATATACATTTTATATATAGTATATATAGAGAGATATAAATATAGCTATATAGATATAAATAATAGAGATACATATAGACATGCACACATACTCACAAACGCATATACACACATGTCTCAGTTTAAGAACAGAGCATATTTGTGCCAGCCTCTTAATCTGGTACCATTTATTACTTTTTACATTTAAAAATGGCTAGCATGAAAATGTCTTAAGACTGAATGTAAATTATTAATTAATTTTATTTTAATATAAAATTCTCAGTTTCAGTCGGGAGAAAGTGGCAGCTTGCCTGATGTGATGAGTTTTCATAGATGGCGTGTTCATAATACAAGAAAATAAAAGTTTGGAAAGTCACATGACAATGATGCTGTATTCAGAAAACATCTTTTTATGAAAACAAATTTAATGCTCACCAGAAGCAGGGCTGATGTCTGTAAATATCCAGTCCATTTATTAAAAAAAAAATGTGGATTCAAGTTTCCCACTCTGTGACATCTTGACGAAAAAAATAATAATAATAATTTCTTTTAAATGTTTCTGGCCCTTTATTCTGAAAAATAATTGAAACATCTAAAGGAAAGTGGTACATACTGTATTTCTCCTTTGTGAAAACTGTCAGATTATAGACAATTTCACAGTAGGACTATTTAAACATGTTTTCTGTTCGTGTTACCAAATTTGTACTGGTCTAAAGTATTAACAGCTGGGCAATCTATATAAATTACACAATTTTATTTTTCTGACACTTATTTCTCTGTTCTGAGAAACATGTAAAATGATCATTTTTAGGCTGAAAGGCAACAGATTGAAACTAGGTCATGGCGAGAGATTATATTTTGTTACCATATCTTCTGCATTTACCACTGTGTATATATCAAATACCAAGAGCAGTTTACCCACATTCTTTCACTAAATTCAAAATGGTTTCAGTTTACTAGTTAAGATGATGTCTTCCAGAAAGCAGACCGCAGACTGGGTGTTCATACAATTATGTTATTCAGCTTTTAGGAACAGGTGGCAAGCAGTGTTAAGCAATACAATTGTTCACCTCCCTTCACAATCCTACATTCTTTCCTTGGTCTAAACCACTCAAATAAGAAATTATTCAGCCTGATCCCAAGCATAAAATAAGTCTTGTATGCTGTAATGGTAACATTTCAAGATGGGGAAAGAAATCCAATACAGTTAATTTAAGAACATGAAACTACAGCTTCCTATTTGTTCCAATAAAGCTATGTACACAAAATGGTGTACATTAGAAAAAATAGCTTCAGCAAAGTTTCATCAGAGTCCCAATCTCATAAAAATATGACATGAATACAGATATCATTAGAAAAAGAAAAGGTTATCAATGCAGACTTGTATGGTTGGGCTTGAAGTATTGTTAAAAATGTCAGAATAATACAGTTTGAAATTACATTTTAGAGTTGAATCTCAAGGGTATACTGTGCAATTTGATTTTAAAGCCAGTTTCTTTGTCTGCATGTATGTAAGAAATTGTAGATAAAGACAATGTTAGGATCGAAAAGACAAACTGCCATAGGTGACATACTAAAAATGTGGGTCCAAAATGTTGATATGTAATGCTGTCAATAGTAAATTTCTTGCACTGAAGTGCTGGCTCTTTTAACGTTGAAAGCTGTTTGATAATTGGCTTACAAAATATTCATGTTTGGAGTTAACATGCTGAGTTACAGCAAGCAGACATTTTTCCAGTTTAGGCACAATTTGTTTAGTCATATGACTGCAGCTTTCCGAGTAAAATTTGGCTATTGCAGGAGAAGACCCATTGACTACATGTTGAGATTTTGTGCCAGAAAAGACTGAGACATGCAAGGGTGCATTAAGCAATATAATGCAGGCAGATTCTGACAGGTGCCAATTGTCCTTTCATGTTAGGGTCTCAGGCATTGTAGCAACACGGGTCAGTGTAGCTGACAATTTGCATACCTTTTGTGGGTGGGACTGCACAGTGCCAATGGGTCTCATATTCGTAAGGATATTACGCATATGTACAAAATGCTCAGCAGTTTCTACTGAAACACCATTTAGTATTTATCTTAACTAACAAAATGAATATGTGCTGCAAGTTCAAGAAAGAAAATAAACTTATAAATAGCAAAAAGGGGGGTGTTGGGTCAAAATTAATGGTAGAAGTAGAAGAGGTGTTCAGATGAACATTTTTTTAAATTCACAATCAATATGCTGGAAAAAAGAGTCTCTGAGATTAACAATGGTGGATCTAGCAACATCTCCTAAACATGTTGGCCCAAAATGACTGGTATCTTGCCTTTCAGGAGATGTAACTTTTTTGTGGGGGAGGGCAAACAACAGTACAGCAAATAGATGGGGACTGTTTTAACACATTGGGCTGGATTCACGAAGGCTTGCATGGAGTCTAAGACTAGAGTAAGACTCCATGCAGCCAACATGTCTGCCGAGCGATCCAGGAACAGCCGGCAGGGGCGTGCAAGAGAGCTCCTAAAATTACTCTTACACGGACAGGGTTAGGTTATGCAAATTACCTCATTTGCTGCTGATAGCTATGCAAATGATGTAAATTTGCGATCCACGAAACCCTAACCTATCTGAGTAAGAGTAGTGTTATTTGCAGAAATGTACTCAGTCGTCAACTGAGTACCGTTCTGCAAATAGCAAAACGGAGCCATGACAGCTCCAAATAAAGAATGCATCCAGTTGAGGAAGCATGCCAATGGCCAAATATACGGCCATTGGCATTTTTTCTCATTGCAAAATAAAAAAATATATATATTTTTTTTACCACAATCTCCGATGTTTAAGCATAGCGCAGCGCCACGCAAATGTGCTGCACTCTAAAAACCAGAAAACCAAAAAATAAAAGGCACAAATAGGGAATTTATTCAAAATATTAATTTGTCATGCAAGTGAATGGCAGGCTGAAGACAACATGGATACTGAGTAGAGGTTGCTAAGGGGGGAAGCTCAGTCTGAGAGATGTAACTAAGCATTAGTAGGCAATCCTATGCAAATGAGGATAAGAATAGTGAATCCCAATATTTCCTGCTATGTGAACCATGTCCCTAGAGTGTAAGAGTAGGAAAAGGGGAGTAACAGAGTAGGAGATGGGTGACATCATGAAGGGGTATGTATGAAAAAGACTGTAAGCTTATTGGAGCAGAGTGGCATGTGGTTGCTGTGAGTTAGTCAGGACTAAAAGATGTGTGTCTACAGTTGTCTAAACTGAAATCAAGAAACTGAAGGTGTACGCCATGGCTATCACTAAAGTTTCTTGCAAAGCTGCTTACACTGTGTGCGCACGTGTGCACACGTGTACGCGAGTGTAAACCCATCTAAGCCTGTGTGCATGGGTGTGCGCCCGTGTAAGCCTGTGTAAGGCCGTCTAAGCTAGTATACATGAATGTGCACCCGCCTTAGCCCGTGTAAGCCTGTGTGCGTGCGTGTGAGCGTGTTTGCGCGGAGCTGCCCCCTGTGGAAACAGAAATAGAAAAAGGAGGGAAAGGAAGTAGTAGGAAGTTAACCAAGGAGAACTAGCAGAGCTGCCAGGTGAAATCAATCAGAATCGGCCAATTACACAGGCAGTACCCTAGCCCAGCCCAGCCCAGCACCTAAAACTCTGCAAACAACATTCCCCCATGTTTTTCTCAGAAACACTGCAACACTGCAGTCAACAAAGAGAAGTGAAAACTTAAAAAGCTGAAAATGAAACATAAAAATGTTAGGGGCTGCCATTGCTGTTATAAGGCAACATGTGCAAGATGCTGAGGGTGGTGCCATTGCGAATGCTGCTGAGCAACCCACAGTGAGGAGATGGAGAAGAGTGTACAGACCCAGGGTAACCTACCAGGGGCTAAATGAGCTGGAGATAGTGGAGCGCTATAGAGTGGACAGAGAGCTCCTGCAGCAAATTGTTGAGCTGTGCAGGCCACACCTCACACACAGAACCAACAGAGGGGAACCCATCCCAGTGGAAACTAAGGTATGCGTTGGCCTAAGAATACTAGAAACAGGTACCTTCCAGAGACCAACTGGTAATATGATGGGGATTTCACAGGCATTAGCATCAGGGGTACTGCACCAGTTCCTGAATGCCATGTCAGCACATGTCGGTGATCATGTATATTTCCCCAATTCCCATGAGGTATTGGCCAGCAATATGCATTTCTTCCAGCAAATAGCAGAATACCCTGCGGTAGTGGGTGCAATTGACTGCATGCACATACACATCAAAGCACCAGCTGGTGAGCGGGGTAGGGCCTACATCAACCACAAGGGCTTCCACTTCATCAACTGCCAGGTTGTGTGTGATGCCCAGGGCATAATACTGAATGTGTGTGCTGGCTTCCCTGGAAGCTACCACGATTCCCATATCTGGCATCTGTCGGAGCTGTACCAGACATTTGCAAATAGGGATACCTCCCCCCTGACCGTCAACTAGTGGGTAATGCTGGATACGCACTGGAGCCATGGCTGATGACACCCATCAGAAATGCACACACACCTGAAGAAGAACTCCATAATGAGGCA
This sequence comes from Protopterus annectens, assembly GCF_019279795.1. NCBI lineage: Eukaryota > Metazoa > Chordata > Ceratodontiformes > Protopteridae > Protopterus > Protopterus annectens. Next base: position 1,160,604,921 of record NC_056733.1, read on the forward strand.
CACGCACAAACATGAAATGTAATTGAGAGTGTGTTTGGGATACTCAAGTCATGGTTCTGGTGCCTGGACACATCTGGTGGAGCCTTGCAGTACTCACCAACTACATGTATCCAAATTGTCATGGTGTGTGCCATGCTACACAATCTGATCCTGTGAAAACAGCTACAGCAGGAACAGCATGGGGGAGGGCCAAACAGCCCCCCACCATTGCCAAGGCCTGCACAGGCACAGCATGACTCAGAGGAGGAACAACCTGAGCCTGCCCCAGTAGGCAGAAGGAGGCATGCCCAGTATGCCTTGTCCTTGGCAAAGAGGCAACGCATAGTACATACACTGGCTCAGTAGGAACCCTGGAAATTATACCTCTCACTGAATCGCACATAAAATAAAAGGGATGCCCAACTTGACACTACCTGTTTCCAAATATGTATAGGGAGTGTAGTATGTGCATCTGAAATAGGCAGCCCTGCAGCACCACCTGAGGCATGATTGCCATGTTTTATGCAATATAAAGCAGTGCTAAGCAGCTTTTACCAATATGTAGTATATGTAAACAAAATTGCTCGGCAATGTTGGCCAAGGTCGGCCAAAGCTGAGCAAAGTCAGTTAAACATGCTCATATCTGCTTTACTGTACATTAAGCAGTCTGGTCTGGTCAGCATGAAAATAAAAAGCAATGACGGCTTGAACCCAGGATACTGTGCAATATAGTCACAGTACTGAACCACTAAGCCATGATAGCATTACAGTGGTACAGATACAGCAGGACAACTGTACACTAATGCAAACACAAAGCAATGCTGTATCATGCCTCTAATGAGGGAAATGGGTAACCTCACCCACATGCCTATGCAGACAGAGAACATCAGGCCAGGCGTTGTGATGTGGGTTGTGTAGGCTATGAAGTTGCAAGCTAATATATGTGGCAATGGATGCTAAGACCTGTAGTATACTAGTATGCCTCAAGCCAGTATGATAGGCAACAGTACAGACTGTAATGGTGTCCTGTACATAGCAGTGCAGGCACAGCAAATGTGTATAAGTGTCAGGTGAAACCCACATCCTATGTACACCCACAGTAACAATCCGGTGTACCCACGGTTAGAAATGTACAAAGAATAGCTGTGCCCCCTGTATGTAGAAATGTTGATAGGTCTATGCAAAGTGTCTCATGGAAGCCCTGCAGACACAGCATGATCCCTGTTGATCTATGACACAAAGGTGAGCCCTGCTGTAAACATACACCTTGATTTACCATACACATATGGTATAAATGTGTATACTGTGCGTGCTCACACACTCCAACAAATGTAGTGGATTTCAATCTGCATCACACTGAAAGGTCATACTGGGCATGCTCACACACTTAAACAAATGAAGCAAATGTCAGACAGGAAGATACTGAAAGGTCATACTGGGCATGCTCACACACTTAGGCTAAATATGGATGTGATCATAAGGGATCTATGGACAAACGTGTATAGTCATCTCTACTTCCAGAAACACATTCAGAAAGTGGTCTGAAAATCCTGCTATGTGTACACACAAACTGCCAAAGTCTGTGCATGTAGGTCAAAGGAGGTTGCCACTACTCAGCAGTCATCAGACCTGTCAGAGACTACCACAACACACTTGCGAGGAATCTGACTAGACATGTTCAGCAACTAGAAAGAACAATGAAGAACCTTAACAAGAGGATTACTGGCCTCAAATAGTTGCCACATGCAACAAGAATGAAAGTAACCCAAGCTGTACTCAGTGGCATACTGTCTACGCAGCAGATCTCTGCCCAACAGACAGGTCCATGTCATGGTTACACTCAGATCTGTTCTGAGTTACAGCTCAATGGCACTAAATGTATAGAGCCAACTGATATTGGCAACATCCTGGCAGATAGGATCAGTGTTAACTTTACTCCCCTCTCACCCATGAAGGAGAACATGTCTATAATGGAAGACTGCAAAGTTGCTGTCATCATGGCTGCACAGGTAAAAAAACACTCTCTGAAGCCAGTATCACAGCAGCCATGGGACTAGATAACTTCCCAGGCTGTATAGTATCTACTTCCCTGAAGTAAACATTAACATGGAGGTTCTGTGGCTACTGACATTTCCAGAGGACTGCAAACTAGGAGCCATCATTGTAAACACTAAAGATGTGGACATCCTACCAAAGGGCCTCACTGAGACAGATGGCTGTTGTCCAAGCCATGGGCTGTAGCTCAATGCCAAAAGGTGCATTATCATCACCTTTGTTAAAATCTCTGTAGCCAAGAACTACAACATAGTTGGTAGTATACTTCACACTTTAAGTGTGACAAGAGACCTTGGGCCACGGGTGGACAGTGGATACAACTGTGATAAGCACATTCCCACAGTCATCAGGAAACCCTCTTATGTGGCACACCTCATCACAAAATGTGTCTCATGCAGAATAAAAGAAGACATTGTTCCCCTCTACTCACCACTCACTAGAACTATAAAAGAGTACATCACCACTGTTGCTATGTACCTCACAAGACAACTACAACAACTGGAAAGCCAGCAGCAATACCTCACAAAGAGCATTATTGACCTGAAATACATGCCATACACAGACCATCACAAAATGCTCCATCTGTACTCCCTTGCATATTGCCTACTCATAGGTGTTCACTGCATAACATCCAAAGCTATGTCAAACATGCAGCTGTTGGATATGATCCATGTAAAACACTCACAATCACCCTGACCTTTGGACCCAAGACCACGAGTGAAATACAAAAGGAAGTGGTGTAGCCATTTACCTTATGGATATCCACACCTCCAAGTTACTCCCACAGCATGAGGCCTTGGAGACCATGCAAGTGCAACTAACATTGGTCAAAGCTGCCCATCAGATTGTAGCCTGCTACAGATCATGTACCTTGTCTCAGAAACCTCACTCAGTATTCTAGAGAACAATGGCAAATATAAAGGTCATATCAAACACCATTATATGAGGAGATTACAACTACCCAAACAATGAGTGGGTGAATTACTCGTATACAATGTCCTTTTCCCAGTGTGTCCTAGAGTTAAGAAACTCTAACACCCTGGAACAGCTGGTCAGCACGCCCACTAGAGGTGACAACATACTGGACATGATCATCACCAACATGGGGTGCCAGTGTTCCACAACAGAGATAAATCCCTCGCTGGCAATATCAGATCATTAAGTAATCACACTAGACATCCACATCCCGCCCCCACACCCAGTCAATGAAACCACTGTGAAGACATTTTCAAAAGCAAACAGCACACTTCCCATGACCAAAGTGGAAAGTCCAAAAGCCCTCTTGCTATAGGATAATGGTATACAATCTGCCAAATCAATTACACGTGCATCTACAGGGATGCATGGATCGAGACATCACAAATAAAAGCAATCTGCACTCCTCCAAAAATAAGAAAACAATCTGGTGGTCATTGCCCATAAATAAGCTAGACAACAGAAGGAGGAAACTAACACCTGATAGAGCCAACTTCACTAAAGGAAAGGCATCATTGATCATTATTAGGATGAAACAATGATCGCTCATAAAATAATCCAAGCACAGTTTCTAAAGACAAACTGCCAAGGAATGTAAGAATAACAACCACAAAGCCTTCTGTAGCTATATCAGACATGTAGGTGTCAACTTCCAAATATGCTGTCAGCTACTGAAAAAAGTAATGACATACACCAAACCAACTTTCATTGCCCACACCCAGGGGGACAAGTGCAGTGTAAACTCCCCCCCATCACCCCCAAAAGGGCCTGTGTCTATCACAGAAGGATGCAGAGACACAGGTGTCACGTACATGCATGTAAAGACAGCCCTCACCAAAGCTAAGAACATAGCATCAATGTGACTGTAAGTTGTCCCAGGCTGCATCTTACACTAGGCCCACAAGGAACTACACCTGCACCTACATTCACTGTCCAGACTCAAGCGTATCACAGGCTATGTACCCAAAGAATGGCATACACTAACAGTCATCCAGCTCCACAAAGGGTGTGCCAAAACAGAACCTGGAAACCATTACTCAACATGTGTACTCAGTCTGGTTTACAGAGCTATTGAGCAAATCGTCATGGAACCCATACACTGAGACATTAGAGATCTTCAGACACTGGACTCTACACAACTTCGCCTTGTTAAAGGCATAGCCTGGCTCCCAAACCTAGTTTACTTATTTAAAACAGTTACCATGAACATAGATGGAGGTGAAAGTAGTCCACACAGCCCACCTGGACCTCACTAAGGGCTTACCACACCATTCCCAACTCCGTCATCATGGACAAGTGTACCAGCTTGAACATGAACAGCTATGTCACAGGATGGGTGGCCAAGTGGCTCACAGATGAAACACACATGTTCATAGTTGTGGGTGTCATGTCCAACTCTAAGCCAGTCACACATGGCATCACACAGGTCTTGGTCCTGGGACCCCACCTGTTCAGTAAATACTGCTCAGAGGTACAGGCAAGCATGGCAGGTGTAAGGCTGAACAGATTTGCAGATGACTGGAAACTGTGGTCCATAATTGACTGTACAGCTGATACAGACATCCTCCAGAAGTGTCTTACAGAGACAGATACCTGGTGTCATAACAATGCCCTCAAGCTGAATGGCAAAGAATGCATAGTCATCCCCTTTGGGTAATACAAAGTACACACAAATTACCACATAGGTGGTAATCCAGCATGTACAGAGAAAGTAATTATGGCCCTGGGGACACAGGTAGATAGTAAACTCAGCTTTGATGATCACATGGCCAAAGTGTCTAGACATTTGTTCAATGTAGGCCAATTAATGTCACCTAATGTAACACACTTTGTATAGTCTGATGATGTCACCATCCTACAAATATACCTGCGGGGGAAAAAAAAAACAGTAATATGTATAGCGTATCATGTTAATGCGTACTCTGCTAATATCATGAAGTAGTTAGGTAAGGGTTTGAATCCTGCACTTGGTAACTGTGTGATTGTGTGTGTGCCCCTTGGGAATGAACAACCTTTTAGGAGAGTAATGAAACACTTCAAAAGTGGTAATGTAACCTAAGTAAACTCTGATGATGTCAGCATCCTACAAGTATACCTGTGGAAAATAAAACTCCCACTAATCTGTATAGCACTTTGTGTTAATGTGTACTCTTCTAGTATCATGAAGTACCTGGGTAGGGGTTTGAATACTGCACTGGACAACTGTGTTTGTGTGTGTTCCCCTTGGGAAAGAACAACCTTTTAGGAGAATAGTGAAACACCTCAAAATTGGTAATGTAACCTTTGTCAAGTCTGATGATGTCAGCATCCTACAAATATACCTATGGAAAAGAATACTCCCAGTAATCTGTATAGCCCGTCATGTTAATGCGTACTCTTCTAGTATCATGAAGTAATTAGGTAGGGTTTTGAATCCTGTACCAACCAACTGTGTGTGTGTGCCCCTTGGGAAGGAGCAACCTTTTAGAAGAGTAGTGAAACACCTCAAAAGTGGTAATCTAACTTTGTCAAGTCTGATGATGTCACCATCCTACAAATATACCTGTGAAAAAGAAAACAGATAGTAATGTGCATAGCGTGTTGTGTTAATGTGTACTCCTCTAGTATCATGAAGTAATTAGGTAGGGGATTGAATCCTGCCCTTGGTGAGTGTGTGAGCTGTATGTGTGTGACATTGTTGGTCAATGTGTTGTGGGTTTTGCTTTTACCACTGTATGACATATCAGTATGCATTGCAAATGTGAGCTAGCTGTGTGACATATACATAGCTGTACATGTTACCTCAATGATTGCATGTGTCAGAACCCTGCTTTCTCCAAGAACACAGGTGTCATCCTTGCTAGACTGTGCTGCTGCTTCCCAGACCTTAGGTCACATCTATATGCTTGTGACAAGGCCAGCCACTGCAGTGATCCCTGGCCTAGGTCATCTGTGTCACACAAAGTCATTACAATTCCTATTGGAATGTGTGAGTGAGGGTCTATGGCCGAGGTATATGTCAGACCTGTTCCATCGCAACAAAGTCTGTCCATGATGACTATTCATAGGTGTAGAACAAACTGTGGATATGCATGCAGACCCCTTATTGCTTATGTGATCCACCAAGGGATTCCAGAATACCTTTGGAAATGTGATTAACAAAGGAGAGATGACATAAGACTTGGTTGCATGTACACATTGGTACCTGTTCATCATGCTGGTGGCTACTACCTATGTGGTACTGTGGGGATAATATGTTCCTTATAGGTGGATGACAATGCTTAGTTTGGCTTATAGCTTTACAGCATGGGTTTGACAACAGGCATCTGTCTGTATGATACCCTTGTGGAGTATGTGTGTGTCATCTGGAGAATGCATTTTAGGCCACAGTATGCATTACCAGATGTGGACGGACATATCCCTACTGTGATTGCTTGTACCTAAGAGAGCTATATGGCAAACAGGAGTGGTCTCAGTAATGGGTGCAGGTGAATACCAGTAGTTACTGGCATTGTATAGCACCTGAAGGATCCAAATGTTGCTGTGTGTCGTACATCTGTGTGTTGGTTGTCAAGACATCATCTAACGATTGGTTATGGTCAGGCTGTTGAAGTGATGTATACCACCAGAATGCAAAACAATGACAGATAGTAACAGTATCACCCACAGCACAGTGTCAAACCATGTCATACACACACGTGTAGTCAGATTCCGGAATGTGTGTAGTACAATGCATACTGGCCATTAATAGAAACTATGGAGTGTTACTGTGTAATACAGAGCATGTCACCATGGCCATGTGTCCACTATGCACGTACATGCAGACAGTGCACCTCCACCATGTTCACAACTGTACACCTGCAAATCTGTGCTACACACATCCCACACATATTGTCCGCTCTCTAACACATGCTGCCAATACCGCACACATCAGCCAAGTGGCATGTGGCCAGACAATACACAATTGGAACCAACACTGGTGTAAACAACACTACAATGACAATCATAGCTTTAATGCATCATGCCTGCTCAGCTACACCTTCAAGCATATCATTACACTCTACAGCTGACAACATGCTAACATTGCTATACTGCTATATAGACACCCTGTGCATCAGCACCATGGTAGCCTGTTCCTGCATCGATGTTACAGATGACAGGAGGTGGCACACATTTCATCATATGCACAGGATGTGTTGTTGGTTCACCAGAGGCCTACAGTGAACCATCCAACTGACATGTATGTGTGTGTGTATGTGTGAGGGGCAAGAATACTGTAATGGGCCAATGTTGTTGAAATGTGTGTGGGTATGTGTTAGCCCTAGGTGTCTGGAGTATGTGTGTGTGTCTGCATGCACACAGTTCCACCATGCGGCTGCCATATACGGGTATTTGTGGGACAGCCACAGACTGTACCTGTGAGGCTTTACAGATCACCGTCTCTGTCCACGGATATGGTACCTGTGCCTGGCAGGGGTTATACTGACACTATCAGGTACTAAGCCAGATTGGGTACTATCCCCAGAGGTGGATGGATGCACACTGGACACAGGTCCCTGCTGGGACTGTCCAGAGCCATGTGCACTTGGTCTTCTAAGACATTCTATGGACAGCCCACCCACAACATTGCTGGGGCTGGTACTGGCACTACGGGAGCAGCTGTGGCTTGAGGGATATCCGTGGTGACTGCCAGCTGCTGATGTTGCTAGCATATGTCCACGTCGATGTCTCAACCATCCCGCACTGTCCTGACACATGGACATGACATTGCGGAGGATATCTAATGTCTCTCCCCAATGTCTATCAGTGACCTCGGTGTAATGTCGGATGGCACCTGCTAGGTCACGGATACTGTCAATGACAGCGGTGTTATGGGCCCTCTGTGTCCTTAGTCCCTGTCTGGTGTACTGTTCCATACGTGCCTGTGCCTCTATGACAGCCTGGAACATGCATGACATTGTCAGACCTGTGGCACATCTGCCAGTGGCATGATGGGCAGCAGTGCTCCTACGAGAACCCCTGGACATCTGCCTATGTGGTACCCTCCTAGACATCTGGGTATGGCTGCTGTGTTGGGATGCATGTGCCATGGATACCACACTGTCCTGGCCAATGCCAACAGTACGCTGTCCCTCAGCTATGGGCATTGGTGATGGATGTATTGACAGTATGACTGTATGCATGGATGGGGTGGACAGCTGTGTACTGTCAATTGGTGGCCCAATGACAGAGCCTGGCAAACACGCCTGTGCCTCAACACACCTATCTTCATTATCACTATGTGGCTCAGTGACATCAGTTTCCCTGCTGCAGTGAACCAGCCCTAACACAGCACCTGTGGGAGGGAGACAGGAAACACACTTTATGACCTGTACATGATGTTGGCACACATGCACACATGCACACATGCACACATGAACACATGCACACATGCACACATGCACACATGCACACATGAACACATGAACACATGCACACATGAACACATGAACACATGAACACATGAACACATGAACACATGCACACATGCACACATGAACACATGAATACATGCACACATGAACACATGCACACATGCACGCATGAACACATGCACACATGAACACATGCACACATGCACACAAATACACTCCTCACTACAGCAGATACCCACACACACCACCAGCAATGCAAAACATACTTAATAGTGGTTGAAGGTGGGTTACAGTATCACAAGGCAAACAGTCATATCCCACATGTCAGCATGCAGAAAGTTTGTTGCTCAAGAACATGCAGAGCGAGTGTAGACAGCCCGTGTTAATAACAGTATACATGGCTTTAATGCATGTGTGCTGTTGTTCAGTGATTGGCCTCACAGCCACTTGTTACATGGGTTTGTAAGGTGCCCAATAGGGAGCATTGACTAACATGAATGTGTTATGTGTTGAAGAGTGTCTCACAGCCCAATGATAGGCCTCTACCCCTCAGGTATATTATGTGTGCTGTGTGGATGACATGTGGGATACTGAAGTGTGACCTTACAGCAGGTGTCTGGATATGCTATGTGTAGCATGTTAAGCTGTACTGCATATGACAAATTTGTGTATGTTGTGTACATGTGTAACAACTATGCCTATATGTCCAGTATGGTGTTGCCACAATTGTGTGTGCTGCTCTGTGTATTGCATGTGACTGAGGCAGCTACTGTCATTACTGAGATGTGCATAGTCTCACAGCAAACATGCACAGCATGCATTATGCGTAGGTGTGTTACATGTACATGGCCTACACCTCACCTATGACATGCACATTTCATTAGCAATATTAAAATTATAACACACTCACCAGCATCAACCGGCTGCCTTTCTGTCACACCAGAGGGACCTACAAGAATATGAGACAGTTTGTCAGTGGCCACAACTGTGCCATTGCTACTGTGAGTTTGCTAAACTACAGTAGTACAACAGTCGACAGTCACAGGTGTACAGATTATATTCCAAATATCAGTATTGCACAGCACTATGCAGCACAACTGCTAAACACACAGTACACATGTCACATATGCATAATCTACCAATACAGATAACAGTAGTCTACAGATAGGTCATGTTACCTGCACGCTCCATGTCAACATGCTGGGTGGTTCCGGCTTCCATGATGACACATGTCAGTTGCTGTTTCTGTGGTTGGTCAGGAGCCATCACACTTAGGAGCAGCTCCTCCACTCTGGTGGGGGGGATGAATGGCAACCCCATCACCTGTGGCAAGCTGTTGTTGCCGGATATCAGATGCACGCCGCCAGACATGTCTAATTAAATCACTGTAGTGATGGTGTACCTGCTCATATGTCCAGTTATGCATGCCAATGTCATTTACCCAACAAATGAGATCTTGCCACAGTGCAGTTCACTCATGCTGGTCCTGGCTGGTTCTAGAGAACAGCAGGGTGTAGTGCTGCACCAGGCTGTGTATTTCTGCCTCCTCTGCAGCTGTATAACACGGGTTTCTTTGGTGGGACATACCCCTGGAAGACAATTAAACAAGATGTGTGAGCAAGTCAAGTGGCACACTTAACATCTTGAAGTACAGGTATTAATTACCTGCCATATTTCGCATCCGATTGGTTGTCAGAGGATAGACATGTTCAATACTACATATTAGTGCTCAGGACACAACTGGCTGACAGTGCCTGCCACACTCTATATATCAAACCATGTTCTGCACAGCAGCAAAGAGAAGCCAGTATATAAGACTATACACCAGTACATGGCACACTGTATGTGACACAATGCACCACCTAGCCACAGGAGGTATATATCAAGCTAATGTATAAAGAAATATGTCATCCATTGCAATGAATGTAAAGTACAGTTACAGTATTACCAGTATACCACAGTTGTCTTTGATGCCAACCCCCTGCCTAACATATGTGCACAGTTGTTGATATAGGTGGCATACTGCTGTACTAGACTATACATGCTGCTAGATACACACGTATACTCTGTAACACAGATATGATTGAGGGCATGGTACAGGCATAATTACACACACACACATCAGACATACATACAACACACAAATGTATGCCAACACAGATGAACTTTACCTGTGTACCATACAGTACTGTGTGTCACTACTTACAAAACCTTATGCCTGAGGTATGTAATCTGAGAGGACTACAGGGAACACACAAAACAGTGTTTCCAAGCAATGTGAACATACACCATACTGTACTGTTTAGGCCTACAGCTTCAGGTAGTACTACAGTTCATATGGGAGTTGTATTCACCAGCAGTACCACTCACTAAGCATACATGTATTGCTTTAGCCTACAATGGGACACCACAGTCAACAACAAGGGACTATGTCACACTGTATGCCATACTACTTTTTCTGCTTAACAATAGCATACACATCTTTTGCTGGGATCACAGCTAGGACACAAACTACCATGACAGAAACAATTTCACACTAAGCTATCACACCTTTACAGACCTTGCACACATTCACCAACACATTCACCACCGCACTCAGTCAACCTCACATAGCAATTATTGCACTAAGTACATGTGTGTGTGCATCGTGTCATGGATAGGTAATACTCTATTGGCCCTGGGGCCTACAGCAGCCTAGCTATACACTACGCTGGCCTTTGACACACATGTAATTTAATTTCACTTGCCCCTGTCAACCAGAGCCACAGAGGTGATTCCTGGGGTGTATTTCCTATCTCCCAAACAATCATCAGGAGTATTTATGACAACTGCTAATGAGGAGCTTTGTTTGCTATTGATAGGTGGTTTGTTCCAGAGTATGGCATGTCTCTGAGTTAGGACTCTATCCCTCCAGCATGTGCTGTTTAGTGAGCTGACAAGGTTTAGGGCCCTAGAGCATGTATCTGGGAGGGATTGTAATATGTTTACGTGGAGGATGTCCAACAGCTATGGGTGTGACATAGCTCTGTATGTTAGGCAGAGGTCGCCTCTGGGTAGGTGGTATGCAACACAGTGTAGCTGTGGTTTTGTGAGTCGGTCTGCATAGGGCATCTGTTTGAGGCTGGTATTACTCTTTGTGAGGTATGTCTGTGGTCTTTCCAGTTGCTGTAGTTGGCATTGTACTCTCTAATGGGTTTTAAGTGTGATGAGTAGAGGGGAACACTGACCTATATTTCCCTAGATGACACACCTTTTGTGATGACGTGTACCATGTAGACATAGTACATGACTAGTGTGGCACTGTGATTATCAAAGGGGAGGCTACTGTCCACCTGTGTCCCATGTTTCCTTATCACACCTTCGGTGTTAGGTAGACTACCACCTATGTGGTAGTTAATGGGTACAGTGTTCTGGCAAGAAGGGATGGCACTGCAGTGTCAACACTGAGCTTCAGTCCATACCTTGGTCGCCAGGCACCTGTCGCAGTAAGTATGCCCCATATATATATATATATACACACACACACACACACACACACACACACACACACACACACACACACACATACATATAAACATCCATTGCTGTACATATACATATAGATGTACATATAGGCACATATACAGTCCACTATTCATGGTGGGAATATTAATTATGTGACAGTTGTGAAATATACAGTTATGTAATAATATTGCACAGTGTTGTGCAGACTGCATTGAAGGTGTCCTCAGCCCATGTAGCTTTAGCAGGGCTCACTGGCTGCAACACTGCAAAACTTACAGAGCATACCCACAGCGTTTAACCACCACATGTCATATACCAGCACTGCATGCTGTTTCCTTTGCCACACACTACAACCTACATAAAAATATGCACATAACAACCTTCAACAAAGAACATATATATATATATATATATATATATATATATATATATATATATATATATATATATATATATATATACTCCCTTCACAAACAGTTGCAGTATGTCCCTTGCCCTATGCACATGTACAGATACATATAGATACGTACTGCTGCCACATATGGATGATACACAGTATGTAGAGTACTCTTCATAAACATCTACTACATGCCAGCAAATACATATGTGTTACATACCTTTCCTTTGTATTGTTCTGTTCCGTCTGTTTTTAAAGGAAATAATTTCTTTATTTTTTCCTCTGTCTGTTGCTGTTGCTCTTTCTTTTTCTGTGTCTCTCTGTTTCTGTCTCTTTGTCTGTCTTTGTCTGTGTCTGTGTCTCTGCCTCTGTCTCTGTCTCTCTCTCTCACTCTCACTCTCTCTCTCTCTTTCTTGCTGCAATGAGATTATTGCATGTGTGGACAGCAAGTACAGCCTGCTTTTCTAGGTATCTGCACATGTGCATGTGATGGCCTCTGCACCAGTTGGTGCCCACCATTTACTAATTGCATGCAGCCTGCTGTGTGGTAATTGCAGTACTCACTGTCATAGCAGCCCACTGCTATAAAATGCTAGGTTAGGTAGGTGTAGCCCTTTCAGCTTTCCAAAGTGGGGCCCATGCTTGTTTTCTGTGGACACCATTGTGTCAGTCAGAAGGTTGGTATACTTCTTATATCTGAAGATAGGGTTGTAGCCAGTGATTTGAATATTGCACTCAAACCTGAATGTTGCTACTTCTAGTACACACTTGTCAGTGTAGAAATTTACTCACCCCTCCAAATGCTTATACAAGATACATGGGAGTATGTACTTTATTTTCTAATTAGTCAATTAACTGCCATACAAAAGTAGTTATTGCAATGTATTCCTCTGGCACATGAACTGTTTGTGAACTACTATACTGCAAATATTAATTACCTCACTTCTGAACAGTTTGTTGTTTATTTGTGTTGACATTAGCACAGGCTGCTCAAGACAACTGGACACATTTCAGTACTGAGTATGCCTACCTACAGCCTTGGTAGATCCTGAATACACAGGTATATTGTTCTTTTGGATAGGGGTGCAGAAGTACAGAGAGCATTATATAGTATTGTGTGATGTTTATCTTGCTGAACATACAGGGTTGCTGTGTACTTGTTAGTCTAACAAGGCAAGTAGTCTGTGTAGCTCCCACTTGTGGACATATCCAGATGGTAGCCAGAGGTTAGCCTATTATTCTTTGTCTGTGAACCACACTGGTCTTTTCTGCACTGGAACATTGGCATTGTCACAGTTGGTTGCTATCAGTACATGGATACATCCTTTGATATTTCTGTGTTGTACTCCTAGATAAGGGTATGCATGTGGGACTCGTTCCAAAGCTATTTGCAGAGTGTGTAACAGCAGAAAAGCTGAAGTGCCTGTGTATTTCTGCCTCTGCCAGGCCTCTGATACACTCAGATATATATTTGAACAGCTTCAGGGAAAGGTACATATATGTGAGGTACACCTGTAATATATTACAGACATTAAGTTGATACTGTGAGAGAATCAGAGCATATGTATTAATACACCTTTTCTGACGTGCATGCAGTGTGTAGTCTTACTTATTAACATTATTCATTAAGTGTAATTCCCCACTTTTTGGACTAATGTCAGTACTTTTCAGAGGGATTCTGAGGGACACAGCTAACATTTGTTTACGAATCAGGGACATCCCTGAAAAGCAGTCACAGTTGGGAAGTATGGCCTCTGCCCTATTCAAATATGCCAGTGTTTATCCTGCTCTGATACTGTGTGGGGTTTGTAAAGTGCTACTGTAACATTATTTCCTGCTAGAATGGCTGGTTCTCTTTTCATAGTCATGTCATGTAATTCCACAACAACTGCTGGTAAAGATCCACAGAACAAGATTTGTGTTATGGCATTCCTATTTTCCCTTTACATTCACTCATTGTAATGCATGATATATTTATTACAGCACCAACGTGTTGTATATCTACTGTGACTTAGTGGTACTTCATGCAGTGTAGTGGGTCCAAGGTCCGGGGTTAAAGACTGACACAGGTGTTTAATTTTGCTGCTCAGCAGAACAAGAGCCCTGCCATGCAGAGTGACTAAGGCACTTTTAAGCAGTTGTAAGTGGGTTTGCGTGGGTTTGTGCGATGCTTAGCAATACTTAGCTAAGCGCACACATGCGCACACTCGCTCAAACCCGCTAACTACTGCTTAAAAGTGCTTACTCCCGCTAACCCCCGCGCTCATTTATTTGAAAGAAGAAAATGGGGAGATAGGAAAGTGGTGAAAAAGGGGGCACAAAGAGGGAAAGACAGTAGGGAAATCAGCTCGGGATGTGCAGAACGGGTGTAGGGAAGGTCCATAGCTGCCCATTTCTTTACCAGCAACAGCAGTGCATATGTTAGGAATTTGGAGTGAAATTTGAAACCTTCCACCCCTGAGAGAGGGGGGTGGGGACAACAAAGTATGTTGTACTGCCAATTATAATTATCAGTTTACATGTCCAGCAGACATGTGTGCGAAATGGGCAGCTATGTATGGGGCGTAATTTTTTTGTGGGAACAGATTGCCCTTTTTTTTTTTTTTTTCAGGTGAGAGTGGAATGTGAGGTAGAGGAAGTAGGTATATATTAGGGAGGTAGGTTGTGGAGGTAAACAGACAAGATAAACAAGATGCATACAGAGGCAGAATATGACACATGGGGTGGGTGAACACAATTGACGGGGACGGATGTTTGGAAATCACAAGCCCATGCGCCCACAGATGGTAACAGTGGAACTGAAATCCCCACCCATGAGCAGTCACCACTGCACCTTCACAGCCCTGAGGATGGCTGTGCTGGGGGCTGCATAGGAGGGGCAGGCTCACCCATGAGTTGCGCCACTCTCACCTCGAGCTGGCATAGGGGATCAGCAACTGAACGCTGGATCTCCCTATGCACCACAGCCCGGACCCTTTGGAGGGTGACAGGTGGCCCTTCTCTGCCCACGCTTGCACGGGGGGGTGAGCCCCATCCCATGCAGCGCTTCCACCCAAAGGTGACACAGGACCAATGGAGGAGGGGAGCCCGGGCTGGGCACCAGACCTGCTGGTGCCAGATGCAATCGCCAGCTGAGGAGGGACAGGTGGGTCCACTGGAATCGGCCTTCCCATACGTTCTGTGTTTAGGTGTGTTTAATTACAACATAGACAACAGCATTCCAAATTAATTGTAACAGCATGCAGTAATATTCCCATTAACCCAACACACCAGGGTTCCAACAGTTGAACAGCAAGCATAACACATGCATATATTGAACGACAGTGGACATTCCAACAGCATGCAGGGATGATTGGTGGCAACAGGCCACCAAGATTGTGATGTTTGAACAGGGACCATGCATCAAAGTAAATGCAGATATTTATAGAACAATAGGACATATGTCCCAACAAATGTTTTGAGATTAGACATACCCACTGAGGTGTGGAATTGCATTGTTTATGCACATACAATAGGGTGTAAAAAGATACCTCCATTAACATCTTATAAGTACTTTTAGCCTACACTACATTCCTATTGACTGCAGGTGTATATCCCCTACATGTATTATTACACTAGGCAACGTGCATTAGGTTGTGTAATGGGTTTGGCTAGTTCATTATATACCTGACCTATATCTGACATACTAACTGTCCAAGATGCAGATGTTACTACTACATAGTTATATATTTTATTTATATTTATATATCTACATATCTGGATGTATTCACGTGACATTTTCTGTTATATTTCTACAGAAACCTACATTTCATGTAGCACACTCACATTTCTGGTTAACACATTAACAAGCTACTCATGTGCCAGATTTACCTATGCATGCCAGCCATTAACCAACTGTTGAGGACTGTATATATGCTTCACAGCTACTGGCACTTCCTTCATCCACTTTATATGGGACTGCCCAGCTGTGGGTTGACAGCACTTAATACAACAGTACTATTTATATAATGCAAGGGTACAACAACATTTCAAAGTAAGTGACACAGACACACTCCAAGTATTATAACTTTATTAATTACATTACACACTTTTCTACAGGCTCTCTCATTTATTTGATATTACAGTGCATACAGAAGACTTATTCAAGATGTATTATACCTTTACTAATAGGTTACAACACTCCTTTTCAGGCTCGCTCACTTATTTTATATAACAGTACATGCAGAGATATTATTCCAGACTTATTTTACCTTTATTAATGGGTTACTACACTCTTTTTCTGGCTCTCTGACTTATTTTATATAACAGTACATGCAGAGAAATTATTCAGGGCATTTTATGGCTTTATTATTGGGCTACGACACTTTTCTTCAGGCTCTCTCACCTATTTTATATAACAATACATGCAGAATAATTACTAACCTGCCTGGTGGTGCAGTCTTAGCAGCCTATCTGGACACCTGCAGCTGTGAAGCAAATGAAGGGATATAGAGACATACCTATCCATTATATAGAATAAATTAGCATGTCTTACATATTTCATTCCATGGCTACCTACTTAGTAGTGGGGCATCTTGCATGTCATGGGCCTCCTGTATCCATCGGTTCAGTAGGTCCTGCTTCCGTCTCTTCAGGTCTACATGGTGGTGACGGACCTGCTCACCAGTCCAAGGAATGCCTGTGGCACTGGTGAGATCATGAGCTAACTGGTTCCAAGCCTCTGCTTTGTACTCCGTCCCTTGGAACTGGCCCTGCAGGAGTCTTGACCCATGATGGTGGACAAGGAGCCAAACCATGTATTTTGATGCCTTGATGCCCCAGCGTTGAACTTGAAAGTGAGTACCCTCTCTGGAACCAGCCATTCTGACTGCAGATGGGAGCTACTATCAGTTATGTCGAGTATTCCCGCCTATGGAGCTTAAATATGCTGCATTTCCCGCACTTTTTTGTGATTGGCTTAGTGGTTCAGTACTTTGATTATGGTGCACAGTGTCCTGGGTTTGAACCTTGCCATTGCTTTTTATTTTACTACTGTCTAGACAGGCTAGGGGGTGTGTCTGTGTTTTGGCCACTTTGCACTATGTTGCTCCACATTGCCTGACAGTGTGCTGGTTAGCATGGTGCACAGCTCTGCACAAACCTATTGCGCTAGGTAAAGCGCTGCTTAGCTATAAGCAATAATATTGCGCTAGGTAAAACCCTGCTTATCTATGGGCAATTTTATTGTGCTAGGTAAAACCCTGCTTAGCTATGGGCAATTTTATTGCACTAGGTAAAACACTGCTTAGCCATGGGCAATTATATTGCGCTAGGTAAAACGCTGCTTAGCTATGGGCAATTATATGTCAATATCCTCAATGCTGCTCACCTTCTTATCTTTATATGTATACATTTTGTTCACTAATACATGGGCCATTTCAATGCTTTTTAATAAAATTTCATTCATATATGTCAGGAATTATTTTATATACTAATTTAAAACATAAAATAGACAGGGGAGTGGTGGGACTAGAACCGGGAATGCCGCCTCTTTGTGCGAATGCGCTACCACTACGCTATTGCTATTTGGCTTGATTTGCATAAACATTTCTTATTATGCTCTTCGTTGTTGACATTGCTAACTGCAGCTAAGCAATGGACACACCTGCGCACACACGCGCAAATGCAGGCAGCTATATCGGGAATTATAAAATAAAAAAATCAGTTTACATTTTACATTTACAAAGGGGTTTAGTATGTGGGGATGTGTACTGTTTGCTATGTGTGTGCATTTCAGCGGATTCGCTCCTTGCATTTCTCATTTTCACTTTATATGGTTGCAGGGGTGTGGATATTTGGACTGCTCGGCAGTCCGACACACCCCCTGCAGTCTTACACACTCCATGTAACCCTTCCAGTTGAGTCAGCACCCTCATGCATATGCATGACACGCTGACGTCATAGGGTTAAACGGCAATCTCCGAGTAAGACTTGGTTAGTCTTACTCGGAGGATTACTGAATCCCGGCCATTGTCTTGGCATGGACTGACTAGGTAATTCTAATGCTATTATATCTGGCAACAGATGGTGAGATTTACATACTGCATGGTTAAGTGAATGTGAAGATATATTTTTTCAGGGAAATGAAACTTGTTTATTGATCACTCAAAGGACCTTAACCTGGTATGTGATATCAACAGACCTCGCAGGAGAGAGAGATTTGTCTCACAGAGGTTGCCCTGATTTTTAAAACATGCTTCCTATTCATGTAAAACAAAGCCCCTCATTGGTCCTATTTAAGCATAATTTGGATGACTGGATGGGTAACTAGAAATTCACCCCTGGGGTTCCACCTATGTCCCTCTTGGACACGGGCAATAGGTGCTGATTTTAATATCTGCTTGAACCAGACACCCTTGGGAACATGGATTGAACTTGGCTAGGCTTGTAAAGTTTTCTGGGGCTGTTAGCCTAGTAACCTCCTATGACCCTATCATCCTATTTCAGGCAGAAGACTCTGCTAAACTGGGTACCTCTTGATGGCTCAGTGTGAAGAAGCTGACCTTTATAGCATTGGATACTCCCATGTCATTTGGTATGATGTTATGAGTTTGGAAGGGCTAGAAATTCAGATTTTTTTATTTTATTTTTATTTTATTTATTTATTTAATATTTTTGACCAGGAAAGTCTGACTAGAACACAGCCTATTTTCAGTGGAGGCCCTGGAAGAAATGTTCCAGATGCATGTCTTTGGAATGTGGGAGGAAAACAAAGTGCCTGGAGGAAACCCATGCGGATGCAAGGAAGACATGCAGACTCCACAAAGAAGCCACCTCAGATGAAAATCGAACTAGAAAAACTCTTGCTGTGAGGTGACAATGTTAATCTCTGCACCACTGTGTAGCCCAACATGTGCAGAAATGGGGGAATGAATGAACTATATATGTAGTTCTTTTTTCTACCAAATAATCCCACTACTGCACATGTGCTCTATATACTGACAATGTTAAAGCAAAAGAAAGCTACCAGGTCTTCAGTTATGCAAGCTACTGCTCACTGAATTCAAACTCATGTCTCCAGATTTGCAGCGCAGTATGTTAACCACTGTGCTGTATTGCTCCATGTCATAGAATCCTAATAAATTGTACCAGACAATTAAAGAAACAATCGATTATACTGCATTCCTGTATCACAACTACGCAAACAGTAATCATTTCTTATTTCTCCAGTCAGATGATATGCATATTTCAATACTGTTCAGTCTCCAGACACCCTGAAAACCTGATGTCAAGATCACTGCTACTGCAAGTTTTGTATAAATCCATCCATAATGTGCAACAATCAAAACCAGTCTCCAGATCCTACCTGGCAAAAAAGTCAAAATGCTGCAGCATCAAAGTATGTGCACGACACTTATAACAATGAAAAATTAAACTGTGTCACTAACATGTTAGTGGTACATCAGTGTTTAATGAAAGCCTATTATGAGTAATTAGATAAGCATAATGATGCAGACATTTACCAAGCTGTTTAGACAACACACTTAAGACTGATGCACTAAGGTCCATGTGCTGCCATTCATAAAATGCAGGCATATTCCAATATGTTAAAGCATGCATTGAAAAAGAAAGGCTGGGTGCAAACATGCAGTTATGCATAAGCCTTAAGCATGTTGAAATTTATATTTTTGTGTAGCCTATGGCTTTTTATTATAGCAGGCAGAACCTCTACAAGAAGAAGCAGGGGATTACTTGATGCAAACGTAGTGGAATGAAAGAAAGGCAGGTCTTAACTATTGAATAAATCAACAGGAAGCAGCACAACGTCTTAGTGTAATGGAGAATAATCATTAGCTTTTATATCCTTTCATGAAATTTTGTAAATAAAAGCTCTGCACAAAGAGCAATGCAGTCAAATGCCTAAATATCCATTTCAATGCCAGCTCATGCATCAATGCCCTTCCGTTTGCACAATTTTAATTTCTTTCCCTTATTTCTCTTTTACTGAATAACCCTCCTTGACTTTTTCCTCTTTTTATTTCATCAGCCTGGCTACATCTCAAGGAATACAGAAAATGGTTAAATTTATTCTGCTTTATTCAGTTCTTTCTTGCCAGATATGTTGTGTTTGCAGTCATTTTCCCAGCTGTATGCCCATCACCCATTAATAGTTCTCTCAAAGCAATTTCTTAGATTCTAAATAATTTATATGTACTCAGACTTGTAAGTTGATGCTTTTGCTGTCAAGGTTTTTTTTCTGCTGTTGTTAAAATTTTAGTAACCTTCAGAATACTATGCTTCTTTGTTCAAAGGAAACTTTTATCTGTGAGACATGTATTTCTTTTGATGTTTATAAACATGAGGACTAGCGATGCCTTTTCTTTGGTGGATCGTCTGTATGATGGTTCATGACAGCATTTTGAAAAGAGCTAATGGGACACAGCTTCTTGTTAAAACTGCTCACAAATGAATCAGGAACATGCAGCACTACCATATTCCAAATAACCTTTGTACCTTCTGGACCTTTGTTTCCTTCTAGGTGGTAACAGTTATTCTAGTGCCTTGAAAGCTATGTGAAAAATACAAATAAGTCACTGCAAAAGAGCAAAAACACAAACGTGTGACAGAAAAAATAAGAGAATCACAAAACATTGACAAGTTCTCTTCCACTGTCAGTAAACAAGAGCTACAAAACCCACATCAAGTATTGTCTGAATAGTGGTAGTGTTAGGGAAAGGGTTTTTAGCAATGTAATATATAGGGTTAGAGAGTTAATACACATGAATAAGGAGAGCAGAGGGGTTGTGCAGTTGCACATTTGTTTTTTTCACTCTTTTATGGTCACTCATTTGTGTTTGTCATGATTGTATTTTCAACACATTTAAAACCCTTTCTCTATTTAATACATCATTTGAGTAGAGATGTCTAAAACTGAGAAATTTCACAAAGCAAAATAATTCACACAAGTCTGCAAATACTTAAAATCTTTGCCTTTCAGTAGCCTCCAATTAATTAGGACAGTCTGAAATAGCAGAAGCTAAGCTCTATAAGTTCATGGGGTGAAAGGTGTACACTAGTACCCTAAGACTACCAGTGGAATCCAAATGCGACCCTCAGATTTGATTTATATTTGATTTATAGGGGTGATTTATTGACTGCCTCCGTCCATCAGAGACATAGAAGCCAGACCAGGGGTGAATTTCTGATTACCAAACCACTGGTCTAAGTTGTGCTTAAATAGGAATAGGGAGGGACTCTGCTACACATGGATGAGGAGCCTGTTCCAGAGAATGGGAATTCTGTGAAAAACACATCTGTCTCTCTAACATCCTATTTATGCTGTAATCAAAATGTAGGTCTTTTAATCTAGTAGTTCTGATGCTGCTTGTTTTGTGGATGTATAAAAGATTCATCAAAATAGGGTCCAGAAATGCCTTGTATGCCCGGGAAAGATCACCTCTCAGAAGTCTGTATGGCATTGAATAAAGAGACAGGACTTTGAGGTGATCAGCATAGGACATTGTGTTTACTCTCTGTATTCTTTTTGTAAGGAACCTTTGCTGATGTTCTAGTTGCTACATCTGTCTGGTCAGATACATACTGAAAGAGGCATTATACTCTATGATGATCCTGATGAGAGGCAAGTACAGTGGCATTATGTCCTCTCTGGACCTAGATGCTATGCCACTGCTTGTATGTTGAGTAGCAGAGAAGGATTTCCTTACTACCTTAGACACATGTTGGCTGAAGGCTAGGTTACTATCTATATGAGTTCCAAGATCTCTGACTAATGAATCAACTTTTATATGTGTTTTATTGATGATGCAGTTACTCTGTGTGGTAGACTTCCCAAAAGATACTATAATGCACTTCTCGATATTGAATTTTAAGCCATGGCTTTGGAACCAAACATTTGTCTGTATTAGACCTTCTTGAAGGGTGTTCTTATCTTGGGGGAAATGGTAGCAGCACTAATCATGGTAACAGCACTAATTATAGTATAATCAGTAATCATGGTAACAGCGCTAATCACTGTAGTAGCACTAATCATGGTAACAGCATTAATCATGATAGCGGCACTAATCATGGTAGCAACACTAATCATGGTAGCAGCAGTAATCATGGTAACAGTGCTAATCATGGTAACAGCACTAATCATGACACCACCACTAATCAGCATAACATGCTATAGCTGAACCCAGCATCCAGTATGACCACAACCTCTGACCAGACAGAATAACTTACTGCATCTCAACCCATGCATGAAGTTCTTCTGAATGGCTAGTGCAATTTCCTGTATCTGAATGCAGGTCTTTCAAGATATTTTGATCAACATCTGGCCAACCTGCTACAGTTGAACTCAGTGCATGAGATAATGTGCTAGTGTCCTGTAAAGAAATCCAAGCAAAGGAGTGAATTATTTACTATGCACTATCTTAAACTATGTTTCTTTTAAGCACCTTGGGAGAAAATAAACTGTTTATTGCATTTGCACCCCAGTGACATTGTGAACATTTTGTCAGTGCCACTGTCATGACAATTGTACACTATTTATAGGGAGCCTGTTGGTGTACAAGCAGTGTTCAGATCTCTGAACAGACTAACATCCGCCTGCATAGGGTACTCATCTGTAGCATATGCTTTATAGGTTCATAGGTGTTTATTGGGCTATTGACCGGAAGGTCTTTATAAGCCTAACCATGTGTACCCAATATAATACTGCAGAAACCCAATATAAAGGATCTTGCCTAAACTCAAGATCTTAGTTAGGAATGACTGACCATATCTAGGAGTGTCGTAGGTGAAACCCCTGGTAGGAATTTATGGTTTCCCATCCAGTCATCCAGGCTATGCTTAAACAGGGTCATAGAGGGGCTTTGTTTGATGTGAACTGGTAGCCTATTCCAGAGAAGTGGCAACCTCTGATAGACATATCTGTCACTCCAGCAGGTCCTATTTATGTTGCAGGCCAGGTTAAGGTCCCTGGACCTGGTGAACCTTGTCCCATTTGACTTGTGGATGTGAAGCATTTCCATTAAGTTTGGATCCAAGACTGCTCTGTAGGCCAGGCACAAGTCTCCACTAAGTAGTCAGTATGCTACTGAGTACAGTGACAGTGACTTCAGTCTGTCAATGTATGACATGTGCTGGAGACCCTGAATTGTCTTGGTTAGAAATCTCTGAGGTCTCTCAGGCTGCTGCAGGTGCCTGTTAAGGTATATACCAAAGGGAGCATTGTACTCAATTATTGGCCCGATGAGAGTTGAGTACTGGGGTATTATGACCTCTTTCATTGCTGAGACAATGCCTTTATTAATGAGGTGTGCAATGTAGAATGACTTCTTTACCACAGTAAACACACGGTGGTCAAAGTTTAGGCTACTGCCAACTTGAGTTCCCAAGTCTCTCACTACTGAGTTGTTACTTAGGGTATTATTATTATATGATAGTTTGCAGGGATATCATTTTTACCAAAGGGGATGATAATGTATTTTTAGCATTGAGTTTGAGTCCATGGCCTTGGCACCAATCATTGGTTTGTGTAAGTCCCTCTTGAAGTATTTTGACATTGTTTGGGGATTCAATGACTGTATCTAATACGCAGTTGTCAGCAAACTTAATCAGCCATAGATCCTTTGTTTTGGCCTGAACTTCTGAGAAGTATATTCCAAACAATAGGGGGCCCGACACTGACCCCTGTGGAACCCCACTGGTGGCAGGTCTTCTGGTTGAGGTAAAATCCCCAACTCTGACTGAGTATGATCTGTCGGTGAACCAGTTAGCAACCCACCTGATGACATAAGGGTTGATATTCAACTGGGAGTGTTTATCAATTATGCTCAAATATGGGATTGTGTTGAAGGCCTTGGCTAAGTCAGGGAATGCTGTATGCATCGATTTTCCTTTATCTATGGCTCTGGTGATGTTTTCAAAGAAGTCCACCAGATTTAGCAGGCATGACCTGCCTTTGACAAAACCAAATTGTGTCGGATCAAGGGTTTGGAGATCACCCATACCCTTATTTATAAGGTCCATGATGATTTGTTCTATGGCCTTATAGATAAGGCTGGTTAAGCTTATTGGTCTGTAGTTCCCAGGGTTTGTTTCTGTACCCCCTTTATGGAAGGGGATGACAGTTGCTGTTTTCCATTCAGCAGAGACAGCACCTTTACTTAGGCTGTGGTTGAAGAGTACATAATGGAGTTGCTAATTCATGTTTTAGACCATTTAAAACACAACCTGGGATGCCATCCGGTCCCATAAAGGCTGTGTTTTTGGCCTTGAAGAGAGCATTAATGCTTGTTCTTTGGATATGCAAGGTGGGGGAGATGTAATGGGAATGCTTTGTGGAATTTTTGGAGGGGACAAAGGGGTGAAATTTTCGCCAAACCTGTTAACTATTTTCACAGGATCAGCGTGTGTGATGCCATCAACAGCTAGTTCAGCAAAGTTCTGGGTCCCACCTTTTAGATTATGGATATAGCTGAAGAATGCCTTATGGTTTTCCTTAGCTATGGTTGCTAATTTTTTTTAAAGTTGTTTTCAGAGGATTTTACAAGTTGTCTTATTTGTTTGTTCAAGCAGAAGAGGGTGTTATTCCAGACCTCTTTTTTTTTTATTCTTAGGAAACAACTTCTTCCTCTTGTTGTATAACTTATTAATGCTAGATGTCCACCAGGGAGGCTTGTTTTTTCTTGAGGATCTTGTTTTGATCCTATCAAGTACAGCTGCATCAATGCATTTGTATAAGTGTTTGTACAGGGAATTTGTGTATACCTTAGTATAGCTGTCACTGTCACTGCCATCTGTGGAAACAGGAGCTTGGAAATTATTCAAGCCATCCCTTAGGAGGTTATAATTAGGTTTGGTGAATTTTTTTAGCCTGATTTCACCTAAGATGTGTTCAGTTGTTATAGCTACTTCAAATGTGACTGATTTGTGGTCAGATTTAATGAGTGAGGGTCCTATACTTGTGGTGGTGCAAAAGTCACCCATGTTGGTGAGGACAAGGTCCAGAATATTTGCACCCCTTGTATGGTTGCATATTATTTGTTTCAGGCCATTAGTGTTAACAAAGTCCAGGAACCTTTGTGCGAGCATGTTGGTACTCGTATAAGTTTCCCAGTCAATGAAGGGATAGTTGAAATCATCCATGACTAGAGTGTTTGGTTGTAATTTGATTGACTCAAGCAGGTCTGAATAAACAGCACAGGTATCTTGGTTCATTGAAGGGGCCTATAGCCAACAGTGACTAGAAGTGTGTGTGGGGGGGGGGGTCTTACCCACAGTTAGTTGAACTTGGAGTAACTCTATGACATTTTCCTGTCTAACCAGTATAAAGGTGTATTTATCTTTGATAAATATAGATACTGCTCCTTCTTTAATTCTCAAATGTTCATTTTGCAGTCTGAAAGTGTGGAAGGAATAGTAGCTTTGCAAGGCCGGGGTACTTCCTGTGGCTCTGAACCAAGTTTCTGTAACTGCACAGATGTCAACATCCTCCAGGGAGAGGAGTGCTTCCAGAGAGTGCAGTTTCTGATTTAAACTCCTAGCATTTAGCAGAATAACCTTTAATTTATTTGTGAGTATTTTTTTCACGTCAGAAATGTTGTTCTTGAGACCTTGCCTAAAAAATGCACTATGTGGGAGGCAAGTGTCTTAGCCAGTAACCAAAAGCCTAGAGGTGACAGGTAATGACCATCTCTGGCAAAGAAGTGTGGTCTATCAACCATGTCATCCCAGGCTGACAGAAACTGGATCCCATTAGAATGACACCAGAAACTAAGAAAATTGTTGAAGTAAATAATTTTTTGTTTATATTGTGGTATCATCCTAGGTGAGGGCAGAATGTTGCTCAAGGCTAAGAACATACCTGCCTGGGACACATATTCATAAAGCTCGATCATTTATCTCTTCATATAGTCCAGTGAGGTACATCTCCATTCACACCAACATGAACTATGACAAAGTCATAACAGTAGTTGTGGAGAGACTTGAGTGCATGTGTGATCTGACGGATCCTGGCACTCAATAGACAGCTAACCGTAACATTCTCATTGCCCCACCCTGGTGAATGGGATATCTTTGTGTCTCACGATGGTCTCACCTATGACTAAAAATTTGGTTTAGATGTGCTTTGCCTTAGGGGCGTATTTGGTGAGACACTGGTGCTTATGTTTTTATGCATATTGAGTGCTGCTGGTGCTGTATTAGGTGTAGCATGCCTGTCTTTGGAAGGTCTCACAAGTCCTTCCCTTCTCTAGTCCACTGTGCTGGGCTTTTCCATCATTATGTTTGCTCAGCATATTAGAAACTTGTTTGCCAATATCCTGCCCTCTCTTATTCCCCGAGCATTCTGCCAAAGTCTTGTCTTCAGTGGCCTTCAGTTAGCTAACATAACTTAGCACAACTAAACCTAGGATCTAACACGGCCTTTACATCTCCATCAGTTCAGTGAGGTCCAGCACACATGACCAGTGGAATACCACACCACAGAACTCAGTGGTGGGCACTATTTTTATCTTGCTTTAGATGTAACAGGGGATGACAATTTGAGGGTGACAAAATATGCAGACTGTTGCAAGGTAGATTGTTACTTTCACCATAGATAAAGATACTACTGGGAAGTCTAGACAATGTACCCTAATGGGGCTTTAACATAATCTCACGTTCATCATGAAAAATGCAATATTTTATGCTTTGGGAAGAATACTGACAACTTTTAATATAAAAACCTCATTCATTAATTTTCAACACCTGTAAATTCTCTGACTTTCACATCTAGGATTCTAGCTTTGTTTCACCTCCTAGTACCCTCAGCTTACAGAAGATCACCATGCACAGCTGCTTTACAACCCTTCCACTAAAATCTATTAAAGATTGTGCCCAAAACAGTATTCATTTCCAGGAAATATGAGACTATGGACCTTAGTAGTTTCTTGACATTACTGAAGTTTCAACAAGTGTCAGCCAACCTCCAGTTCATAACCTTTTCAGAAACTGTGGCCATATGGATTAGTAGAGTAACAGGGGCATGATCTAAGAGACCTATTTCACAAACCACAGGCATGTGAATTGTATGTACAGTGTTTTTGCTAGTCCCCCATCGTACCAAGTCTCTGGAAAAAGTTGAGACTACATCTGCTAGGTGGAACTTCTTCCAAACATCTATCCATTTATATGTAGACATCCAAGCCTTAAGGGCTGCTTAACTCTGTTGATGATAATACTTCCTTCCATACAGTCTATCCTTAAGTTCATTACACACTAAATTGAAATCCCGTGGAAGGATAATAAACTGGGAAGGACTAGTGATCCCCTGCCAGATCTCCAGGAATTTAAAACAAAACTTTTTTCTTCTTTGTTGGGAACATAGATGTTACCAGTAATCCACTCCTCTTCATTCATCATCTCTTCCCAAATCAACCATCATCCTTTCCAACTTCCTATGAACTGGTGTGTCTCCACTTCCAAAGAATTATGGAATATAAGGAGGATGCCTCTCTTACCCCCCATCAAGTTTGTGGTCAGCAAAGACATTACAAAAGTTCCTAGATTTAAACTTGTAAGTTTCTTTCACCTTGAGCTTACAAGAAGACAAACCTCAGCCCCCCTCCCCCAACCCTTCCTAAGCCTTTGCTGTATGCCAGCCCTGGAAATGGGGTATGAACATCCTCTAATGCTCCAGGAGAGGAATTTCACATTTGAATATAGTGTTTTATTGGCCAAAAATGGAATAATGTTAGCACCTCTATGTATCTTGTGATCATACCACCAGAAAGATCTGGGATCTTCCCCAGGCTAGAAAACTTTTCCTTATGTGCCTAACTGGCGCATCCACCCAAACAGAAAGTTCCTGATGGCTGTTAATAGATTAGGTGGGCTCTTGTAGATTCATTGCACCCTTCCCTTATCAGTCTGGGGCAGCATCTAATAATGATCATGAAAAGAATATCCCCTCTAATTAAGATGACTCAGTTGTTATCATAAAATATATCACTCAACTTTAGAAAGAAAAACTTTGAATCACATTCAGTAAAACACTTTTCCATTTGACTAATATATGAGAACATCTCAGTAAGCAAGTGACAGTTCCTACTCCTTTATAAAACAATTGGCAATTGATTAAGCTGACTAAATCAATATCAGAGTCTGTACCACTGACATAAAATGATTAACCAGTACGCAAGTGACAGTTGTTATATAGACACTTTCTTAGCAGTGCTTAGGAAGCGTATGTCAGTAGTCATGAAAAAAATCCATTCTTTGAACTGGTAAGTTAGAGGCAATAGGACATCAGGTGTGTTTCCAGATAAGGGGGCACTTACTGCCTCAATAAAGAGAGTGTATCTTGTGTGACCTTTCACATAATGGGATCTGCTTTATATAAACAAAGATAATTAGCTGATACCACCATTGGAGAGATATGAAGGGAGGAGTTAAAAAATAACACCCACACCGAGCACATGCAAAAAATGCACTTAATGTTAAATTAGGTGGAATACTAAACCAGAAAAATAAGTAAAATAGGCAGTGTAGTTGAGCACATGCTCTAAAACACATATTACACTCACCTGCCATTCTGAGGTGCCAGCATGATCAGCAGTTGGAAGAGAAAAACACAATTCCAGGCTAGCTGGACAAGAGTCACTTCATCAATCCTACCACAACTAAAGTATCTTACATTCACTATGCTTATAGAAAATAAAATTGGTTCAGTACAAATATAAGTGACTGTTGACAACAACAAAATCACTTTTGACCAAACAGTTCAGGAGCAACAAATGAAAACACAGCTTAGTGATCGGTTAACCTAAATATCAAAACTAGTAGACTGGGATCAAAAAAATATAATCAAACTGAGTCAATAAGTGAATCATATTAGCCATCTGCTGGTTTAGCATTAAAATCTCAAAAGTTAAAAAAAAACAGGTACTTATGATCAAAGTGTTTCACCAAAAGTACACATCACCTAACGGCCCCAATGTCAAAAAACAGCTGTTAAAAGTCGAACGCGACATTTTTGGTACTTAACAGCAATCCCACCCTTCCCGTAACTCCCTAACTAGGAAACCTACCATCCAATTTATGCCCCCACACCTCCCCTAACTATATATTCCAACTCCGAGATCGCACTACAGTGAGGAAAGGGATGTATTTCCCTTACCACACTGTACCACGATCCATGTATATAATCAAACGTTATATTTGCGAATGCACAGACCATTCGCAAATACTCAGTTCGATTACATGGCCGGCACACATATGAACTATTCGAACATCTGTAGTTCGAATAGTTCATAGGCATGCACAGCTACGCCAAATTTATAATAGTAAACCCCATCTGCCACATTCCTGTATCGGCTGTCTGAGCCTTTTGAGGTCCAGCATTGCTTGTCCACTGAGCAGGACAACCTGCTATATTTCTGACCCAGTCTTTCCACTCAATGGACTAGATCTTTCAGGTGAGGTCCCAATAAGAACTTATTCATTCTTTTTGGACCTTGTGTGCTCTCTCTCTGGAAGGCTTCTTGTTCCTACTGACTAGCCTTGGTAACCTGGTTCAACCTTTATATTTGACATTGAACCCAATTGAATCTCAAGCTTGGTCCTTGACTGAAGTCTCCATTTTTGAAGAGGCAGAAACATGTTTGCCAGAGTGTCTGATTTGGAATGAAACTCTATTTTTTTTGGAGTTTAACCCCCCCAAATAGTACTTTCCTTATGAGGCCCTGCAATGTTGCTGAGTGCTACTGGCCTCTGGCATTTGTTGTTCACCACTTCCTACTCCATCTCTATGTCAGTCCAGTGGCTTTCCTCTCGGTCCTCAACTATAGAGTCAAGTTGTGATTTTATCCCTTTACAAAGTTCTCTGCATCCTGCTCCACTCTTTTTCAGCTAACAAAAGCATAGTGGAGGTAAGGAAGGAAAAGCCAATTACCCTGGTAGATCCTTTTAAAATCCTGATCAGTGTGCAGATTAAGTATCGTAAACCGAACCTTTTCCAAAAGAACTACCTAAAAAATTTAAATAAAAACATGGGACAATCTGATTGCTCCTTAATGCTCTCTGGATTATTGCATTCCTTATAAGCATTTTCATCCAGTAGACTCCATCAGGCTTTTAGTGAATAATATTACATTTACTTGACATGCCTAATTGCATCTATAAAGGGGATGTGGTGGAGGGCAGCCGTTGCCATCGCTAGTTAGACTGTCTCAGTAGAATAATTGCTGCAGATTAGATCTCTGCCAGACTGGAGGGAAAGGCAATTCTTCAATTTGCATAATTTGCATAGATGGTCTGATTGGAACAGTTGTTACTCTCAAGAAACTTCCTTGACATTGGAGCATCTGTTACAATTATTATTCTTATTCTAATTTTTGTTTTCATTTTTTTCAAAAATGTCAGAGGTGGCACAAGAGAAATCAATAAGCAACCATTGCCACTGAATAAAGTTAAATAGCATTGAAACATGGGAGCCTTCAGATTATGTGTCCACTTTTCTGGGACATAGAGTTTAATTGATGTTTTTCTCACATGATAAGCTTTTGCTTCTGACATGGGGCCCAGAGTTCTGTGCAGAGTTCAACTGATCACAATGAATCATGACATAGAAAATAACACTTCAACGGCATCAACTGTCTTGGTTTCAGAACATTTAATTTCAGATGCAGTTGATGCTGATGCTCCAATGACTTTTGCTTCAGGACCTGAAGCTTTATCAGAAAGCCACTTAACTCAGAAAGTCATGCTGATACTTAAAGCCTTGATGAACCATGGATCAAAAATGAATGCATTAATTGAGAGTGTCATACCCTGCAGCAGAAATGACTTAATACCGTAATCATCCAACACCCTTTTGAGGGGCATGATGCTTTTCCAAAAACAGTAGAGCTGTAGAGGAAAATCAACCATAAAATGCAGTGAATGCTTACCCCAATGAATGCCTTTGCTCCTGCAGCTTTGTTGAGTTAATCATTCCCTTGTTCTGGCTGTCTGGAAAGCAATAAGCACATACCTTGTGCTGCCACTTCCCTGCCATACTGGAGCCTCCTGAATGTAGCTTTTCTATAGCAGGATTCAGAAAATTCAGCAAATGAATAGCTTTCCTCAGCAAGTGCTAGAAGAGTGGCTGCAAGTCCCCATCAAGTCTTATGTGTGTAACTCCTTTTACCCCTACATTACCGTGGCAGTAGCTGTTCTCAGTATTGTCAATTTTATTCATTTGAATGCAGAGATCTTCTGTCAGGTTTGAAACATTACTAGAGTTACTGTCAGAGGTATCCTGCACTGCTTTCTCAGGGCTTTTGCCTGGCTTCTGACTGTTCCAATCAAGATTGTTGTCATGAGGCCAGTACATGGTAGGACTCCATTTCTGAGAAAACTGTGGAGAGTCGTTCAAATAAAATCAACAGTGGAGTTTTTCTTGAAGTGCTGATTTGTTCTGTGGACTCTATGGTGACTGTAGACATTTTGAGATGCTGTTCAAGGGGATGCATACACATTTAAAACTGGTTTAATGTCGGCAACAGGTAGGAGATAGACAATTAAGCACCCATCTTCCTTAAAGCCTTCTTCCTAATTTAGATTAATGTTTTATTGAATTTGTACTTAGATCTGTGACTTTTCTTTTTTAACACCTTTATTGAAATATCACTTAGGACATAGGCAAATGTTTATGAAAATAACGCATATTAATACATTCCTAGTTATAAACATTATACATCACATATGTTTTTATGAGTTTTATTTTTGAGTTTAACTTTTTAGTTTAGTGTAATTATTTTTATTGCAGCAGAGTAGAGAAAATATCTATGGACTTTTTTCTTGCAAGGTGTTTGTCTTTTACCCGTAGTTGTTCAATCTGTCATAGAAAGCCAGAAAGGGGCTGGCATTTTATTAGGTAGTTCAGTCAAAGCGATATAAGCATCAGTCAAACTCATTTCCCCCAAATAATCAGTATTCTGTTTAAAAGTCCTGTGTTGGTGGCCTTAATTGCAAAATAAGTAGGTTAGAGTGAAGTCTGCATAGGAATATTCAAAATCCATTTGGTCACTCTCTTCTAAGGAGTGAAAACAAATATCTTATTTCCCAATGCAGTGACACCCCCACTGGACTGGTAATTGAAATGTAATCCAGTCAGGGCCTTACAATTTATGGGTGTGGTAAGAAGAGGTCCATCCTTGGTAACTGACAGGAATGAGATCATAGAAATTAAAACTGCTTGGCAAAAAAAGCTTTACCAGGTTGTTATCTAGCCCCTATTCCATAATAGATGCAGAGCTTTCTCTCTGTAATTTTAGTTTGGCATGCTAATGCATGGACATACAGTAAATAGTCTCAAGCTGCCTTTAGCATTTTTTACAATAAGTCAGTACTTTATTTTTATCCTTTTTGTTTATCTTCTGTTATTTCTTAAATTTGTTTATAAGTTTTTCAACTTTATTGAAATGCTCCCATTGGATGTCTTAATCTTGGCCACAGGCCCACATTCATAGCAGATGCCCCCTTCCCACATCAAAATGAATTATGGCTTCCATAAGTGTCCTTATAGGAAGAACACTTCTCAGGACCAGCACAAGAAGTACTTCTTAGATAAGCGGTACACTCCCTCAAAGTAATCTCTTGGTAGACAATTTTTATTTTCTAACCTTTAGACCCAGACAATGTCACTTATATTTACATTTATATGGAATGAACTTTATCTTGTAAACAGATTCTACTGAACCATATATTTCTTTTTCAGTGTCAAAAAGTACAGTCTATATCAATGTAAATCTTGTGATAAACCTTTAACTGCATCTGAGCTTCCTAAATGGCTTAGAATTTCCTCTCCAGCAAATGTGACACCTCAAGTCCAAATGTACCTGTTAAATTTGTAAAAAGGGCTTCTTCTATTTCTTAGCCACAGACTTTACCTGTTTTTCAACATACAAGATCTGACAGGTAACCTTCTATTATAATAGATTCAAAGCCTTTGACATCGATGTTGAAGCAAGACCCTACTTCTGTTACCTATGACTTACCAGGTTTGCTATGGGATGTTTTGATTGCAGGGAGATGACCACCATGTCATCTCCAATGCCCAGGACACCAACAATTTCCTCAGTGGTATAAAAGATTATGGTTCCAGTCCTAAACATGCCAGCATCCACCTCTTCATTGTTGGAGTCTGTGGTGTAATCTATATTGCTAGAATAGTCTTTAGTGTCAATTTCTGCATCAACTGTCTTGGTTTCAGATTGTTTGATTTCAGATATAGTCGATGCTGATGCTCCAGTGTCTCCCAGCTTCTGTGGTGATGCCAGACATGATGTTTGGGCTAAAGAAGCTGGTGCCAGCAATAACTTATTCACTTTTGGTGCTACATCAGTGACTATGGTTAATGGCGGGGTTTTCAACTCAAGTTATCCTGTCTCTGATACAACTGTTGGCATCGAGCAATGCTAAATCAGCAACCAGAGTTGCTGTGGTACCCCCCAATGTCCTACCTAACTTTGAAATCAACACTGCCTACTCCATTACAAAATCCTTTGACTGAGTCAAAAGCCTAAGAAAGTGTCACATAGGACAGGCAGACCCAAGACTTTGCTTAGCTTTCAAAGCCTGTTTTAGCCAACAAATTACCATTTTCCTCAACTTCAGACACCCCCCCCAAAGATTCCTAGGAAGGTCATGTGCAACAAAGGAGCATGTAGAGTCACCCAACAAACTTCCAGTGGTTGACACTGATGAAGAGGAGGATATTGATTCCTCTGCACTCGCCCTCCTGATACCTCCCTTGCTTAGGGACATATTAAAGATGCGGCAGAGAGGAGGATGTCCCACTTACTCCATAACTTCATGACAAAGAATGATTCAGAATGGCTTCAGGTTAATGGAAAAAGGTTCCTGTGTGGCCTCTCCATTTACAGTTATTCGGAAAGTAGCCACCAACACCACACGGGAGAATCCTGATACAGTAAATCCTGTTCCAAAGATTGTGTCTCTCCTGCGGGACTGGTGTTTCTGGTCAGAAAGTTCAAAACTAGATACTGTAGTACAAGGAGCTGCCCATCTCACAGCCTAGCAGTCCACCCACCAGATAAGAAGTCCAGAGTAGTAGACTGCCTTGGTAAATGTGCATATATGACCTCCACATTTTCTCTAATGTTGTTCAGTTACCTGGCCCACCAGATGGATTTCCAAAGAGAGACATATTTGATGAAATATAACAGGCTGTCATCCAGAAGCCAGATGCACAGATAAAATACACATTATTATTCCTCTCAGCAACAGTGTACTTCATGATGCATGTTTCTTATAATGATGCTGAGTGATCTTTTGTAGCAATTTGCCTGCATACATGCCTCCATCATCAAGTATGTGCAACAACAACAAAAACAACAGTTTGGTAAAAGCCCTAATTTTTGGAGCAATTTTCAAAGAGGCCACAGACCCAGAGGGAGTGGTTATCTGTAAATTTCCAGAAGCTGTGACATCCTACAGATGGCCAGCAACAGCACTGAGGCCATATCTGAATGGCGGCAGTCAGAGATTCTCTATCCCTTCATTTATCAGCATGGAAGTTCATAACCAAGGACAGTTATATCAAAGGGCTACAAGATTTCATTGTTCATGAATCTTGTTTTTCCAACCCAAAGTGTCTCATACCATCACATGAAAGTGAAAAAGAAGGAAGTCTAATGCTTATCAGACAAGATAAGCATCCAAGAGGTTCCAATAGACCAGAAAATGTCTGGATTTTACTCCATATTGTTTGTAATGCCAAAAAGGGACAATAGACAGCATGCAAGTTTTTTATCTGAACCACCTAAGTACCTGTTTCATCAAAGAAACTATTTACATAATCTTGGTGCAGTCAATCATTTCTCGTCTAACAGAAGTCAACTGAATATGCTCTTCAGACCCCCAGAATGTTCACCTCCATATCAAAATCAAAAAGGAATTCAAAAGGTGCCTGCACTTCTGATTTGCATCCAATCCCTTTTAGTAGAAGATTATTCTATTTGGTCTCACTCCAAACCAAAGGATGTTTACAAAGTACACATCAGCAGTAGCTGCCCACCTTAGACTGTAGGGAGCTAAGCAGGGGTGGCCCGTGCTATCGGACTGCCGGACTGCAGCCCCCTCAAAATAAAAAATAGAAAAAAATTTTTTTTTTAAATTTCGCGCATGCGCAGTAGTCCCGACTGCTGTTGGTCTATGTGCATGCTCCAGGCAGTCCGGCAGTCCCCATAGGGAAACACAAGGAGACATCTGTGCACTTTTAAAGTGCACAGACCCGCTGGGATTATGTGTCGGGTCCGGACTGCAACAGCAGCAGTCAGGACAGTCTCGTCGGGAAGGAGCTTTGCTTGGGATCTCGCGGGTCTTTGGAGTATTGCACGGGCAAGATGTACATTCGCTGGATATATTATGGAGAACAGACAGGTAAGTGTATGGTGCTTTTTACTTTTACAATGTTTATACTGGATTGAATTTATGGTACTTGCTGCTGGATTGAATTGCATTTGGTGTGTGTGTGTGTAAATGCCCCAGGTGCTCATGATGGTGTGGTAGGGAATACCTCAGGCTTGAACCCTGTACCCTGTATGCAGGTGTTAAAGACTTGAGTTCCCTACCCACCACCATTTGTAAAAAAAATTGCAGATTTTTGCCTCATATTCGATCTGATCTGTTCCTCATAATATCTGTGGTTTGTAAATGTTGCAATGCTTGATATTTGATGGTGTAGTAGTAGCATTTTTGCCTCACAGCTGCAGGTTCTCAGGTTTGATTCTTGGCTGGGGTTCCTTCTTTGTGGGATCTGTTATATTCTCCCAGTGTTTGTGTGGGCTTGCTTTTATTTGATGTTGCATTGGTAGCATTGTTGCCTCACAGCTGCAGGTTCTCAGGTTTGATTCTTGGCTGGAGTTCCTTCTTTGTGGGGTCTGTTATATTCTCCCTGTGTTTGTATGGGTTTGTTTTTATTTGATGGTGCACTGGTAGCATTGTTGCCTCACAGCTGCAGGTTCTCGGGTTTGATTCTTGGCTGCGGTTCCTTCTTTGTGGGGTCTGTATCTTCTCCCTGTGTTTGTGTGGGTTTGCTTTTGTGTCCTCCCATGTTACAAAGACATGTCTGCATTATTTCTTCCTGGGCCTCTGCTGAAAATTGTTTTTTTGTTCCAAGTCAGACTGTCCTGATTAAAAAATGTTAAATAAAATTGACAGGCATTTGAATTTCAGACTTTAGAGTTTCTGAATGCTTAATTCCTTGTATATTTGATGGTGCAGTGATAGTATTGCTGCCTCACAGTTATAGGTTTTCTGGTTTGATTCTTGGTTGGGGTGTCTTCTGTGTGGAGTCTGTATCTCCTCCCAGTGTTTGTGTGGATTTGCTCTGGTGCCCTGCCATTTTACAAAGACGTGTCTGCAGTATTAATCCCTGCGTCTCTGCTGAAAATTGTTTTTGTTCTGTCAGCAGTAAAATTGACAGGCATTTGAATTTCAGACTTCAGGTTTCTGAATGTTTAATTCCTTGCATATTTGATGGTGCAGTGGTAGTATTGTTGCCTCACAGCTATAGGTTTTCTGGTTTGATTCTTGGTTGGGGTGCCGTCTGTGTGGAGTCTGCATCTCCTCCCTGTGTTTGTGTGTATTTTCTCTGGTGCCCTGTCATTTTACAAAGATGTGTCTGCAGTATTAATCCCTGGGTCTCTGCTGAAAATTGTTTTTGTTCTGTCAGCAGTAAAATTGACCGGCATTTGAATTTCAAACTTCATGTTCTTCAGAATACATAGTAGCACAACCTTTTTTTCTAGCAATTTTCTAAGTTTTTAAGATGAATATTTTAAATTTGTCCCTATTTTTGGGACTGTATTCCCCCATTATTGGCTTTGTCCAGGTTTTTGTGCTAAGGTTGACAGCTATGGCAAGAACTGAATTCACTGAATATGTTTGAGGGCTGTATTCCCTCATTACTGGGTTTGTCCAGGTGTTTTGTACTAAGAGGTTGACAGCTATGGTGAGAACTGAATTCACTAAATGATAGCCATTTAAGTTTCAGTCTCCCTCTCTTTTACAAAGCAGCTGATGTGGCGTAGTGGTATGTTACTCTGTTTTTTGCTCAGGGACCTTGGCAGTAAAATGTATGGTGGCAACACAACATTTTATTCTAGCAACTTTCCAAGATTATACAAGCAATGTTTAATGTGTCCCTGGTTTTTGGGCTTTTGACCCCCCCCCCAATACATTTTGGCTTTTTCCAGTTTTCTTGAGCTGCGAAGTTGAGATGCAGTTGAGTATTGAGTAAATTTTACAAGGAGCTGAGAGCTGCAGGGGAATAGAAGTTTAGTGCTTTTCCTAGTTAATACTATAGCACAACAGGTTGTGTACTTGGTTTTGATGCAGAAGGCTGTGGGTTCTACTCCCACAAGGGGTGGATGCTGCCGTACTGAGAATGTTCTCCTTGGTGAAGATACTAACTATGAGTCTGTTATCAGTTTGCCATCCATTTCCTCTTGCAATATTATTACTAGCTTATCATTTTTTAATGTAATATAGGCAATTTATTCCTGAGGGGCAACAGCCACTTTATTTTTCGATGAAATCATGAAATATAAAGGTGATTGCTAGCAGCAACCGCTTCATTAGTTACAGATTTCTTTAATGTGGAATTATTTAGATGACTTACTTCAGAGATTGTGCATATTTACTGATAATGGACTGTAGAATTGTGCATATTTACTGATAAAGGTGGACTGTAGAATTGTGCATATTTACTGATAAAGGTGAACTGTGGAATTGTGCATATTTACTAATTATGGTGGACTGTGGAATTGTGCATATTTACTAATAATGGTGGACTGTAGAATTGTGTATATTTACTAATAATGGTGGACTGTGGAAGTCTGAGTAGACTTTTTTATGATAAATGTTCTCAACTGGGCAGTTTTGCCATTATGGGTGCATATGGTTTGTTTCATTGCTTACTGGAAAAATGTTCAAAACAAATTTAAAACACCCTCTAACAAGTGTACTGTATTGTACAAGGAATATAATTTTAGTACAACGAGGAAGGTGTATCAAAGAGCACATGTATGTTTCATATGCAAGGGGCCTATGATTTGAAAACAGCCCAAAATTAATCTTTATCTGCCACTGGTAAAATGCATTTTCTTTGAATGTGGGTTTCAATGCTGTTTCAATGAATGTGAGTTTCAAGGGCAGAGAAGTTTTAATGCTAAGTTTTCATTGTGAGACTGCATTGCTTTGTTTAACAGATGGCTTAGTGTTTGTGCTGTAAAATACAAAATAAAACTTTCAAATGAAGTCCATCTCATCATAGAAGTAAAGCAGTATGCACATTAGCGTTTATGGTAAATGGAGTGAAATAGCCAAGTAATGGTTCATTGGAATGGCTGCAGAGGCTCCATTCAACCATTATTTTGTCAGGGGGGAAGGGCAGCAAACTCAGACAGGCCCAGCTGAACTATACCTCCCAACTGTCCAGATTTTCAAAGAATGAATAGATTTTTGCTTCTTATTTTTGGTTTGTTCTTCATAAAATTTGTAGTTTTCTGGCAAATCATTTAGGAATTAAGTCACTAAATAATAAGTTTTAGACTTCATAACCTTCAGAAAAATGCATGTTAAAGTAAGAGCTGTTCTATCAACTGTCTCAATTTATACAAGAGCAATTTTTAGTACTGTTTATATGTGCCCCCAATATATTTGGCCTTGTTCAGATTTACTGCATTAACAGGTTGAGAGGTACATGCAAATAAATTGCTTTATAGAATTAGGCATAGCCAACCTCTCAACTGTCCCCAATTATTGGCTCAAAATGTTGCTCTTCCCCCTAATAATCCCTCCGCAAAATAGCAGTTTTGGAAGAAAACATGGAGGGTTTACAATTAAGAAATAACTGTAATAATCAAAGTTATAGATTACTTGAAATGCATGTAGATTCTTTTATTTTGTCAGCTGCTCAAGGTAGCAGTACTAATATTAAAGTGCCCCTTCTTTGACAGGTAGCAGCTGTATTGTGTGTCTATTTTATATTTTTGCATCACATTTTTGGTCCATTTTTCATAAAATTGTGTTTTTGGCAAATTAGTGACAAATCACTAAAGACTGAAGTTAGAAAATGACAGACATTTGAGTTTCAGATTTTATACCCTTCAGAAAATTCATACTAATGCAAGACCTATTCTATTATCTTTCTAAGTTTATTAGAGCAATATTTAAAAATTGTCCTTATTTTTGGGCCTTTGTCCCGCTTCTGTGTATGGCTTTGTCCAGATTTCTTGCTCTTGAGGTTGAGAGGTATGACAAATGTGTCAGGGCCATCACAGTCAGCCAGAGAGATTTCAAATTGTGACATGCTTGTTGCACCTCCCTCCCCCATGTAGTGACTCTGGATGTGTCCAAGCAAGGCAAGGAGTAGTTGTATCTACCTTGGATGGGGAGGACACACTGCATAAGTACTACAGTGGCTTTTCATCTGTCCTTGATTTTGCAGAATGGTCTGGTTTCTGTCATATTTTTGTACTATTGATTTATGCTTATTACTCAAAGTGCCTGTTGCTCTGTGTTTAAGTAGCAATGCTTTAATGACCATAAGGTAAGCTTGTCTGAGATCGTAAGATGCAAGTAAGCTTTAATAAGCATACTGTTAAAGAATTGCCAACATTGAAAGCCTTTCTGTTGTTGCCATGCAGAGAATACTTGACTAGATAATGTATAAGCCTTGGGTATTAAAGGACAGGATTCCATTATTTTAAAAAGCTCATTACACTTGTTGGAGACTTCCAGTCATCTCTACAGACTTTACCCGTAAACTAAACAGAATGCCAATCATGTGTGGTCCATAACCTGTACAGTAATCCTTTAAGCAATGTATCTTGAGCTTGTTTCTTGTTTGCTTTTCATTTTGTACTTTTATCATGTTTTCCTCAGGAAACAAGTTGTCAGGCAGCAGGTCTTTTTGGATAAGAAACATTTTTACAAGTGGGGCATCACATAGATTTCTACTTTCAGCATGTTACTTGGTACTTTAATAAAGCTGAATATATTATAATTAGAACTGCAGTGCAAGGAGAAGTGGTTTGAGTTGAGTGCTTCTGGTTTTTCTTATACTTGATTTTGACTGGCATTCCAGTAATGTATTTAAAAAGTAATTTATTTTTCATGCCTCACAACCTTTTGTTTCCATCTAGATATTAAGTAAGCTGTCATGCAGCCAATGCATTGAAATATTTTTATTCTTCTACACTTATTTTTGTCTTGATTGGACTTTCATAATGATGGTTTGCCACCCAGGGCAGCGTATTTAATTAAAGTTAGTTTTTTGTGGTTTTGTGCACAGCTCCTCCCCTTTCTGGTTGACCACACCCCTTCCCCTTGACCCCACCCATTCAGCTGTCTCCTGCAGCCCCCCTGTGATTTGAAGTCACCAGCCGCCACTGGAGCTAAGGTGTCCCCATATTTGTCTGACTGCCTCTTTCATTCAGGACCTTGTTTGTTAGAGGATTCATGATCGCAGTATTTCATTCTCTGGGAGATAATACTGAATCTAGCAAAGTCACAACCTGCACAGATGCTTATGTTCTTAGACTCCAGTCAGCATACTAAATTATATAGAACATAACTGTCCATTGACAAAACACAATCTCTTCAAGCCGATGTTTCATCTCTTCTCACACCATCAAGGACTATATTGCATCTTTGTCTGAAGGTACTAGGTCTCATCTTCTGGGAAGTCTAATGCTGTGAGGGGCTAGCTCTTCTTGTGGACCCCACTCCAGTTTTGAATACACAGAATAAAACTCACATTTTAGTGTTTAATGTAATTTAAATGTTATAATACAGTTTGATATGTCATCCACAAAAACAACTGCTTAATAAAACATTCTTAAAATCTCATTAGACAGAGTTAATGCATTTATGATTGACTGTGGAATCTACTGGCCTAGCAGTGCAGCACTCTGTAACAGTTGAGGTAACAGAAAATTATCGTGTGAGCATTCCAGCAACAAATACCAACTGTCATATTACTGAAATAACATGCAGTATTTAAAGCATACAGCATGCATTGAGAATGTTTTGAAAGTCTTCATAATATTAGTATGGACACATTACATCTATTTTGTCTGAAATAATTAAGTAATGGTCCCCTGAGAATGCTAGTAATATGGATGATAGCACACTATCGTATTTAGAGCCACAGGAATTTTTATTTTATTTTTATTTATTTATTTGCAGTTGATTTACCAGGATAGTCCATTGGGCCAAAAAGAACCCGTTTTCAATGGAGTCCTGGGGAGAAAAGCTCCAGTACAGATAATTGGGTACATACAAGGATTGCTAAATAATTATACAAAATGGTAGATAATAGTCATAGGGAGAAAAGCTCCAGCACACACAGAATTAGGTTCAGACAAGATTGCTAATATTTATAGAGAAGTGGTAGAAAAAACATTTCAATTCACAATTCATAAACATTCTGAACAATACAAAACAAAGAGGATTAAGGTGAAGTAAATGAGCTTGGAAATAATGTGAGATACATAGCAAGGAGTTTTGCAGAAGGAACATAAAAGTACCTTAAAGGGTAGTAACAGAGGGAACACAATCTTTGATAGATAGAAGTCTGGTCCTGTAAGCATATTGGTGAATGATGTGATGTATTTATGAGGGGTGGGAGCAAGAGCAATCCCATTGGGAAGTTAGATGTGAGTGGAGCTGTTTTTTGAACATGTATTGGTTAGAGGTGGTACGAATGGATGGTGGGAGTGAGTTCCAAAGACGGGAAAGGTTACAGGATAGTAAGTGTTTACCTGGGGGATAAGATGGTTTATGAATTTCCAGTAGGTTTTGATTGTTGGACCTTAAGACTCTGTTTGGTAGGTGAATTTTAAAGGCAGAAGATAGGGAGGGACAAAGAGAGGGATTGAGAATGAGCTTATGAGCTAAGGTCAGCTGTATATAGATGAGATGATTAGATAGTTCGAGCCAATTTAGTTTACGGAGAGAGAGACAGTGGTGGGTGGAGGATCTATGGCTATTTGCGAATTTGGCAATTCTGTTGTAGCAGGAGGAGAGTTGGTTTTTTAGTGAGATCTGAATGTTAGACAATAATGGAGCCCCATAGAGAAGAGAGGGGATAAGAAAGGAGGAAGCGAGAGTGATTTTGGAGGAGCTAGTAAGATACTGATTCTGACGGTAAAGCATACCTAGTTTTTGGTGTGTTTTTTTAATATTAAGTTGTAGATGAGAGTTGAAATTAAGCCGATTGTCGATTAGAACACCTAGTAGCTTGGCTTCAAGTACCAGTTCCAAGGGTGAAAGGAAAATATTTTTTTTTTCTTTTATTTCTTTGGTTTTGTCAAGTAGAGATTATGCCTTCTCAGTCTGGTGAACATCTTTGAGAAGGTCACCAAGACACTGCATCAGGGCAAAATGGTGCATACTGCCTACCTTGACCTAGCTAAGTCATTTGACGCAATATATCACTCAAGCATTGTAAACAAACTCATGGATATAGGCATTTTTTTCTGCTGAGTAGTTAAGATCCCTTCCCTATACTTGTCATCAAAACAGTGTGCATGCCTGAGAAAGTAAAACTGTGATATGATGATAGAATTTTGTCCTGACAGCACCTCTGTTTCTGAGCACACCCCTGGATTTACTGTTTCAAACCTACATAATCACATCTTTGAATTCAGTACATACCTGCTAACTAACTGCGAGGTCACAGGGATTTTCTGATAGAAACTAGGCAAGGACAGCCTACACTATCTGGCCAAGTATACTATTGCTAAAATAGATGCTCAGGCACTATTACTGTATACACATTGTATAAGTGTGACTTCTTAAATGTAAATATTGTGCAATGTACAGAGGGCATAGTCAGCACTAACCTACCTAATATCCCATAAACATTCTGTCCAGTAGTTCTGTATAAATGTATAACTTAGCATTTAACCCAAAGTACCATACGAATAATAGTCTATATTTGATGAACATAGTCTTAATAGCTATCATTTGGTCATTCATCATTTTCCCCTCACCCTCTGCCTTTCCTATCAGGCTCAAACTGACAGTTTAAACATCCTTAACTCAAAGGAACAAATTCTGGCTAACACTATTATACTATACTGTTAAGCACCACACCCTTTAATAGCTGCCATTTTATCGTTAAGCTCCCTCACACCCATTGATTTCCCCATTACACTCAATGGGAAAGTTCAACATTCTTAACTGAAATGAACAAACTCTAGCTAAAAATATTACACTATACTTTTAAGCACTATACTCTTTAAATCTGCTGTGCTTTGGACTTTTATATCCATATAGCTGTGTACAATCACTGTTGAAGTACAGACCTGCTATTAGCATAATCCACTGACTGTTTCTTTTGGGATCTCCAAACATTCTCAGCAGGTGTATCCCGCTGTGTTCACCCTCACTTCACTTGGGATCACTCTATCCCCTACCCTACCCTCAATGCCCACCCACCCTTCCTTACTCTATATTTATTCTGCACCATACTTCAACCCCTACCAGATTTAACCACTCAACATCAGAATAGTACAAAATCTTCCCCACAATATAATTACCTAATCTATTAATCATCTCAGCATCTTTTTTATCCATCCTTGCCAAACCTTACAAGGTTTGACTACTCAATGGCAAGAATGTTACATACTCTTCCTCATAGTGTATTACCTAATCTTGTAAACATCTCAGCCTCTTTATGTTCATCCCAGACAACCACTATCCTTTTAACCCACCCAAATCCTTTATTTCCCATCTACTTTTCCACCTAAAAGACTTCTTTTCTAAACTGTAGCCCTCTAACACGTCTCTCCCTAATCAGTAAATCTCGCAAACAAAATGCCAATCCTTATATCATTCTCTCATATTTTAGTACTGACCTTCCACTTAACATAATATCACTTTCCCTTAAACTACACCACCACAGCCCCAACTTCAAGCCTCCGAATTAACCCAGACAATTATAATAACTATTCTAATATATCTCACAGCCTCTTCAATGTCTCTACTAGTCTCTCTCTTAAATACAGAATACTTCACAGTGATTACCCCCCTCAAAACAAAACTTCCACTCATACCCACCCTTAAGAATTATTCCAGATGTTTGCTTCGGAAGTCAAAGATTCAGTTGTGTGGGGGCATTAACCTAATCCTTGGCCTTACTAATCTCAACATAAACCTCAACACCACTAGTTCCTGCAAGCACCATAAAAACCCAGATAACTTCCTTCTTCATATATAAGTCATCCCTCCTCCAATGCATCCTTTACTCCTTATACAAAGACTTTTTTTCTACCCAGTCCAATGCTCATTTACAGACATACCATTCTCCCACTATGTCAAGCCCAAGACCAGACAAAAAAATAAGTCTCATAAGATTAAATCTTCATAGCATTTATAATAACATTACAGATCTACATGCCTGGATATCACTGTAGACCTCAGATATCCTGGCCATCACTGAAACATGGTTTAAATCCAACATAAAAGATA
The DNA here is from genome assembly GCF_019279795.1 of Protopterus annectens. Taxonomy (NCBI): domain Eukaryota; kingdom Metazoa; phylum Chordata; order Ceratodontiformes; family Protopteridae; genus Protopterus; species Protopterus annectens. Next base: position 1,160,649,741 of record NC_056733.1, read on the forward strand.
CAGAAATGCTACCTACAGGCTATAACATTATGAGAACTGACTGACACCACAAAGATGAAGTCACTTTACTATACCCCAGTTCCTATAACCTCTCCTCCTATTCCAACACCATTCCTAAATTTCACTAAACCGAAATATTCATAAAACTTTTAAAGCTAAACTCTAAAAATACTCTGTATTATTGTACTTTACCCCCCCCCCCCAGAAACAACATACCCATGCTCGAAAAATTGTCTCCTTTGCATTTAATACTATTACTTACAAAAAATCATTCTGAGTGATGTCAGTATTGACTGGCAAAATATAATCTCTGACAGTCCCTCATCCTGCATAAATATGTCTCGTCTGACTCAACTAATCACAACACCTACTAGGTACAACAAAGGCAATAAGGACACAATTCTTTATTTTGTTTTAGTCTCAGGCCCCAGTAAATATACCCTCAATGGAACCTATCATAACTACCTAAGTGACCATCTCCCTACATACAAACACAGACTTACCATTCATTACCCCCAATACCCACCAACTTAAACCAACCAGGAATCTCATAATTTTTCACAAAGACTTACTCAACAGTATCCTAAGGTCCTTTAACTGATCTAAAAACTGTCCAAAATCAGAACCTAACCGACACACCAAAAAATAAAACCAAAGCACCGAATAGTACTCCATCTCACACCAGCAATTATTAAACAAAGATTAAGCACTTTCATCAGAGTAATTCAAAGACTTCTTCAGAATCAAATAAAAATCTTCATGAAACAGTTTAAATATCCCTATACATATGATCATGTGATCTAATGCACCAATTAAACAAAGACCGTAGTATAAAAAACAAACTTTTGAATGTTAAAATAAAAATAAGAACTGTGAAAAGCTATGTTATATAGTATACATTTTATACATACAAAATTTAAAACTAAATTAACCTCAAACATTATAAGGTAAAAGTTTTAAAATACAGGTAATAGAAATATGCTCATTTAAGCCTGGTGGCATACAGGCATTCAACTTAATTTGTCACAAGGCTTCCTTATGTTCAATTAATTCACACCAAGGTGCCCCCCAATGGATTTTTAAACACTGAATCTATACGAAAAAATACAAATTAGTGCCAGGATTCTTTGCCACATGCTTATATAAGGAATTGTTAGTATGTTTCATTTTTATATCATATAAGTGTTCATATATATGATCTTTAAACCCATGTTGAGTCTTATCAAAGTCGAAACTATCACAATTTTTACAAATGGCTAAGTAAATCAGCCCTATAGAGCTACAATTACAATAAAATGGGGTATAAACAAGTTGCTTATTGACCTTAACTGCAGCAGCTTCCAAAATGTACTTACATTGGGCACAAAACCCACACTTATAAGTGCCCTTCCTTTTGTTAGACTTAAATGTGACTTGATTTTCGTTCTCTAATAATTCCTTCAAAGACCAACCTCTTCTATATACTGTTCTGGGCTTTTCCCCTACCAAATCAATTAAACCCTCAAAACAATAAAATAATTTCCAATTTTGTACTCAAAACTCTATAAATAAATTCATGTCCCTGGGTATACATAGTAATAAATGCACAACTAAGATCTTCCTTAACTTCTAATCTTTCATCAAACCCCCAAAAGGTTTGGTCTGTTGTAAGGATGGGCATCAATTCACCTTCATTTCTTTTCTTGAGTATATCTAAATAGATCTCTGTAACAAAATCCTTGGGATACCCTCTAGCGTTAAACATTTCTACTAACTTATTACCTTCCAATTCAAAAATGTGATCATCTGAAATCATACAGGCCAACCTGGCAAATTATCCCTTAACAATTCCTCTTTTTTGATGTTGAGGATGACAACTAGCAAAATGTAGGAAACAATTGAAGTAAGTAGACTTTCTATAAATTACACTAACAATAGCCCTCTTCTCAAAATGTTTATTGAACAACACATCTAAAAAGCTGGTACTATCACAACTAAAATTATAAGTGAACGTTAAAAAGATGTAGTACCATTCAATAATTCGAAAAACCTCTGTGTTTCAACCTTTTCAACTTCCCAGGCTATAAATCCAAAATTGTGCATATAGCTGCCAATGGGGAGTTTGAGAAATGTTAAATATATGCTGTTTTTCCCACTGTAACAAAACTATATTAGCAAACAAAGGGGTACAGCAGGCCCCATAGATACCCCCTTCTTTTGATGAAAAAAATTGGCAATACATATGCAAGAAATTATACTTCAAAACTAATTTCATAAGGGTGTATAAAATATTTAACTCATTAGGACCTAACACACCAATTTCCATTAAAAAATCATGAAACATATCGTGTGGGATTACGTTAAATAAATTCACCACTTCCACAGTAAGGAAGGCTAAATTAGGGCTGTATCTTACATCTCTCAATTTTGACAAACAATCCTATGAGTCCTTTCATAAGTGCTTATAACCATTTAACAAACCTTTGACTTTCACATCTATGAATTTAGACAAGGGATGTGTAATGGAAGTTCTAGCACAAACAACAGGTCTCATGGGAGGGTCAGCTAGACTTTTATGAATCTTTGGGATGCCAAATATTGAAGGAATTATAGGATATTTGACTTCCAAAAATTCAAAAACTTTGTATGTAATTTGTCCCTGTTCTAACATATCCCGAAGAAAAAAAACAAATTTTATTATATGACACATTTATATAATTAAGGGATGTCTCCTCATAAAATTCTTCATCAAACAGATGCATATGCATTTTACTGATATAATCAGCCTTAGACATAATTGCAATTCCTCCTCCCTTGTCGGGTTTCATAACCCTAATACTTTTGTCATACATTAATTGCATTAAAATCTTTGTTTCAGCTTCATTCAGATTATTAAAATTGTTGAAAGTCTGCCCTCTTTTATTGTACTGCAAAATATTCCTAAAGTTGAACTCACACAGTTTCACAAAAATGAATAAAGGTAAAGCCAAAGGTGGATTAAAACATTCATCTCAAACAAAGCATTAGTGTTTCTAAACAGTAATTTAAAATCTTTCTAAGATATAACTTTAAATCCAACAGTAAGTTCTGAACTTTTGAATTAACACTGGGTATAAAAGTTTGTCCTTTGCTAAGCAATTCAACCAGAGCCATGCTGCAACAATTGGTCATGAAATTATAAACTTAACAGTCACCTGTATCCTGGCTGATAACTTCAGGTACTTGTTCAAACATCACAGGGATGTAAAAACTCAAACAAAGAATTTAAACAAACATTACTATGACCTACTGTCTCCTATTGTTGCAGGACACTGCAGTGGTCAATTGATTGCACTGGTTTGGCTGGTTCAAGGGCAGTGTGTGTTTAAAGATCATATGTCAACCCACTGCCCAAGGGAGGAAATTCTGTAGAAGTCACTAACTTTTGTCCCATTGTAATTCTCTCTCCTCTCTCCAAATTCCTAGGAAAGTGGATCCACACTGAGCTTCTTCATCATCACCTCTCAGAACAGCCCTTAACTAATACTCAGCATGGTTCTGCCCTGGCCATAGTAAAACTACTGCACTATTATTCTTTTTAGATAATAAAAACAGGGAAAGGGACTCTGTAAACTTATCTCTTCCATATTTCTGGATTTGTCCAAAGCCTTTGATACCATCTCACATAGCAAACTCCTTGAACAACTGCTCTACCTTGGCCTGTCTCCTCCTTCACTTCAGTGGTTTAAAAGCTACCTATCTGCTAGACAGCAAACTGTTAGGTGGCAACATACTTTCTCTCCTTACTCCTTAGTACCACTGGTGTACCACAAGGCTCAGTTCTGTTCCACGTCTCTTCAACATTTTCATTAATGACCTGCATATGTCTTCTAGGCAATCATCCCTTATACAGTAAGCTGATGATGCAGCACTAATATTTTCATCTGTCACTCTGGTGCATCTTCTTGAAATCATACAAGAAGCCTTCACCTCTGTTTAAAACTGGCTTCACAATGCCCAATTATTTCTCAACCCCCAAAATACAAAACTACTCCTATTCCTCCCCAAAGCACACCTGACAAACAAATCCAGCTTCGGAATTTTCTTCCTTAACAATACAGAGATAGAAATTATATCCCATAAAAAACTGCTTGGTGTGACAATTGATGACAAATTCAGTTTTGAACTCCATATTCAAAATAATATAAAAAAATAAAAACAAACCAGAAAATTAACATGCTCTATAAACATATAAAAACTTTCTTACTAACTCTGCTAAAACCATCCTAGCAACCACTTACCTCTTTCCTTCACTCTTATATGGTGCCCCTATCCTTACCAACTTCAGGTTGCTAAATCTGTTGTCAATAAACAATACTATACACATCACTGCAAGGCACTTAAAGTCTGAACTGCCTTGAACTACCACACTACCTGGACTTTGTACAACTAGCTACTGTCCACAACATAATTTATAAACCCCATGCCTATCCTGCAGTAAGCTCTACTCTTCTTCATATCATCCAAACAAACCCCTCCATTCTAATGGTAAACAACTTCTCACCATCTATAAACTGAGACATTTTCTTTACTGCTACTCTGTTGCCAAAACATGGAATTATTTTCTACAGACTATTAGAACTGTAACTTAGCATCCTTCCATCAAGCATCTTCTGAAAAGCCAGCTATCAAACTCATGTCTCTGTTCATGCTACACCCCTGTCTGAGCATCAATATTGCCTAGTTTTCCCCACCTCTATATGTACAGTTTCTCTACCCATCATCACTTCTTCATCGTCACCTAGCTACCCTACCCTGTCTACCACTTTACATAAGCTCTTCCTATCATCTTTTCCACATTTATACTAATCTATCCTAATCACTCTCTCCCCTTTACAGTTACAATTAAACTAAACACATGAATTTTACTTTCTACTACTGTGAATTGCAAAAAGAACATTCTCTAGAATTTTATATAGTGGTTTACTTTGCTTTTTCTCATTGTTCTCTTTGTAATATATTTTGCCGAGCTCTACACCAATGTGTTATACAAACATCTGTATAACTGCAATGACTCAGCCGTACTTGGTAGGACCAAAACAAACTCCTCAAGGAAGAGCAAACCTACTTGGTGGACAACTGTCATTAATAGGCTTTACAATAAGGGAAGAAATTGTTGTCTAATAGTAAGAGAGAGCAAGCCTTCGTAAACTGGAAACAATCCCTCCTCAGCTTAAACACACAAATAAGACTTCTTGTGAAGTCCTCCAAGCAAACTATGAGTCCAAATTAGCTTCCTCAACAAAGGACAACCACAAGGCATTCTATAGTTACATCCGTAACCTAAAAGGAAAGAACCAGATTTGTGCAGAACTGGTAGTTAATGATACCACATATACTGAGCCAGTGGACATAGCTAACCTGTTGGCAGACAGGTTCTGTGAAAACTTCACTCCCCTGTTTCCACCACATGTACCCCATGACATCCCTAGCACCTGTCCCCTACCTAAAGAGCAGGTCATAAATGCCCTCTCAAAGGCCAAAAACACAGCATCTATAGGACCTGATAACATCCCAGGCTCTGTCCTGCATGGGCTCCAACATGAATTAGCAGCACCATTGGGTACTCTTTTCAATCATAGTTTAAGCACTGGCTTTCTACCAGCTGAATGGAAAACAGCCACCATTATTCCCTTGCACAAAAGTGGTGCTTCCTGCTTCCACTGACCCCAGGAACTATAGACCTATTAGCCTGACTAACCTTATCTGCAAGGCCATGGAGCAAAACATCATGAACCTTATCAACAAAGACATAGGTAATCTCCAAACATTTGACCCTACTCAGTTTGGATTTGTTAAAGGGAGATCATGCCTGTTAAACTGGTGGACTTCTTCAAGACAGTCACCAAGGCCCTGGATGATGAGAAATCTGTGCATACAGCCTACCTGGACTTATCAAAGGCATTTGACACTATCTCCCACTCAGGCATCATTGACAAACTCACCCAACTAGGCATCAACCCTTATATTGTTATATGGTTCACTAACAGGCTCACTGATAGAACTCGTATAGTCAAAATAGGGGAATCCACCTTCAACAGCAGAACTATAACCAGTGGTGTTCCACAAGGATCAGTCCTGGGACCTCTACTGTTTGGAATCTATTTCTCAGAACTACAAGCAAAAACTAAAGGTCTGTGGCTGACAAAGTTTGCTGATGACTGCAAACTGGGAGCAGTCATAGAATCTGCAAATTATGTCAACATCCTACAAGTGGGTCTTACACAAACAAATGATTGGTGCCAAAGTCATGGTCTTAAACTCAATGCAAAAAACTGTATTATCATTTCTTTCAGTAAAAGTGATGTTCCTGTCAACTACCATGTCAATAGCAACACCTTAATTATGCACTCAGTGGTGAGATACCTGGGCACACAGGTTGACAGCAACCTTACCTTTGACTACCATGTCTCCACAGTGGTAAGAAGGGAATTCTATATTGCTTATCTCATAAGTAAAGGCATTGCGTCCAGAAAAAAAGAAGTTGTAACCTCTCTGTACTCTTCCCTCATCAGGCCAATAATTGAGTACAATAACCCTTTTGGTATATACGTTTCTAAGCACCTGCTGCAACTGGAGAATCCACAAAGGTACCTCACAAGGAAAATTCAAGGTCTTCACCATCTGTTCTATGGGGATCATCTGAAATCACTGCCACTTTATTCTGTTTCATACAGAATACTCAAAGGTGATCTCTGCCTTGCACATAAGGCAATCTCTGACCCTGCGTTATTGGAAATCCTTCATATCCAAAAGTCAAATGGTACATGGGTTGCTCACTCTAAAAACCCTAACCTGGTATGTGACATTAATAAAACCTGCTGGAGGGACAGATTTGTCTCCCAGAGGTTACCACACCTTTGGAACCGACTCCCACTTCATGCCAAACAGAGCACCTTATTAGCCCTCTTCAAACACAATCTGGACGATTGGATGGGTGACCATAAATTCACCCCAGGGGTTCCAACTGTGTCCCTCTTAGACAGGGGTAATAGGTGCTGATTCTGAAAATATGGGTACAAACTTGGCTAGGCTTGTAAGGGGCCTAGGGACATTAGCCTGCTACCTTTCTATAATTCTATGATCCTATTATATCTCTCTGCCTTACAATATTGTCAATTACTTTTGAAATGTATAAATTGCCACTGTTTTTTATGTAATGTTTTTGAAAAAAAGTCTCTGTTAAATGGAGCCTTTCTCTCTGGGCCTCTGCTGAAAATGGGCTCTTTCGATCCAGTCTGACTTTCCTGGCAAAAAAATAAATAAATAAAAAAATTCCTATGTTACATGCTGGGTAGCCAGCTAACTCCCAGATAGGATTCAGAAAGTTAGGATGGTGGAGACCACCAAACAAAGAGGCTGATCACTAGCATAGTCCCTCAGGATTCTGTGCTGGATCTGCTGCTTTTTGGCATCTATTTCTTAGAAGTCAAGTCCAATGTCAAGGGCTTCTGGCTGATCAAGTTTGCAGATGATTGCAAAGCAGGAGCAGTCACAGAATCCCTCCAAGACACTAACATCCTATAGGAGGGACTAACACCAGAGAAATGCCTGGTACAAACATAAACAAATGAACAGCGCCAAATCCATGGCTTAAACACAATGCCAGGAAATATGTAATAGTACCCTTTAATAAGTCAACCACCCTAGGAAATTACCTCATTGATAGCACACCCCCTAAGAGTAAAATCCATAATTAGAGCTTTGGTTATGTATGTAGATACTGTATGTGTCTAAGGTAGTAAGGAACTCATTCTGTGTTGCTCACTTTGTAAGCAAAGTCATGGCATCTAGGTCCAAGGAAGTTATCGTTCCACTGTATTTGGCCTTCATCAAGCCCATTATTGAGTACAATGCTCCCTTCTGTATATACCTGACCAGGCACATGCAACAACTGGAATGTCCACAGAGTTTCCCCACAAAAGAAATACAGGGTATAAACAGCACATACTATGCAAATCGCCTCAAAGCCCTAATTCTGTTTTCTACCGATTGTTGAGAGGCAATTTATTCCTGGTATACAAAGCATCCTTGTATCCTACTCTGATGGACCTTTTGCATATCCACAAAATGAATAGCATTAGTGCTACTCAATTTAGGAATTTAAATTTTCCTTGCAATATAAATAGTTCATGTTGGAGGCACATGTATGCGTCTCCAAGAATCCTCTTCTCTGGAAAAGACTTCGTATCCATATGAAGCAGTGCTCTTTTCTAACCTTATTCAAGAGAAACTGGGACCAGTGGATAGGAAATCTGAATTATACCCAGTGTCTAGCACCTGTGTCTCTAATCGACAGCAGCCTGTAAATCTTGCCCTAGCATACATATACCCCATTAAAATAACCTCTAAAGCACATACAATCATGAAAAACTTTGAGGAAGCTTGGCAAGATTTACAAAAGCCAACCGATTTGGGATAATTGGCTAGGCTTATAAAGGCCCCTGTGGTCATTAGTCTAGTATAGAACTATGAACCTATAAAAGCTTGATGAGAGTGAGAACCATGCTAGATGAAACAATGTCAAAATGTGTGTGTTACCTGAAGATTTGGAGGAGGGTAGTATGACCATATTCTTTACCAGCTGAATTAAAACATCTTTGGTGATGGGTTTATATCATAATTTTGAAGTATTACAAGTTCGAATCACATAACATTGATCATAAATGATTGAACCATAATAAAAATCAAAAACAAATTGCTGCATGCAGGGGGGCAAGACCCTCTGCACCCCTCACACCCCCTGCTACTTAAATATACCACTTCCGAGATCGCACTTCAGTGCACTACAGTGCGGAAACGGAAGATTTCCATTTCCTACACTGTAGCGTGATCTCGGAGTTGGTATATTTAAGTAGCAGGGGGTGTGGGAGGCATATCCCCCCCACATGGGGGGTTCAGGGGGGGCTTGCCCCCCTGCCTACACCCTTAATGTTTAATGTCCACATTGAAAACTGCCATTCACATAATTTCGACGTTTTAATGGTTCGATCACTTAAGTTCGATGTTAAGTGATTCGAACTATTAAACGTTTGATGATGTGATATAAACCCTTTGGTGACAGACTTTTACAAGAGTAGCAGAACAAACAGACACTGCGCAGTTCTTTATTAATCAAACTTACTCAACCCAAAAGCAAAATAAGGGCATTTATATTTCAACAACTTCCTGGACAAGCAAGAAGTAATTAAAAGAGCATGGACAAAAGGGAGAGTAGAATTTAAAGGAGCAGTGATTTGTTTTTACCATAGTCACTTATTTATTTATTTATTTATTTATTCCAGTTTGGTGACTGGGGAGGTCCACTGGGCTCAAGAGCCCGTTTTCAGTGGAGGCGTGGGGAGAAAAGCTCCACAATACAATGTTACAACACATAATGATAATGCAAGTAAAAAATACAAATAAAGTACAAAGATAAATTTGATTTACATACAAAAGGGTTGAATTTCCAAACAGCTGATAAAATGCAGTCAAGTAGGTAGTCCTTCAATTAAGAAACTAGGAGGTTAAAGAAGAATGTCCTGGAGGATGATAGGCAATAAGCATAGGGTTGGATGTAGATATTAGTTACATTAACAATGTATGACTATGAGAGAAATTTGAAAGGTATGAAGGTTAGCCAGGAGAGAAGGAAGAGGGGAGCTTGGGAGGTATAGAGTGAAGTGTGCAGTTACATTTTCTGTGACTATGCAGGTAGGAGTGGAGTTGAGTTTTGAAGGAGTGTAGGTTGTCACAGGTCCTCAGTGTAGAGGGCAGTGCATTCCATTTTTAGCAAGAGAAAAGGAGAGTAAGAGCTGACCAGCTGGGTGCGTGGGTTTGTGGACGGAAATAAGGTTTTGGTTAGAAGATCTAAGGGGGTCTGGTGGGGGTATAAGGTTGAAGAATATTGGAGAGTGCGGGGCAGAGGATGGGTTGAAATATTAATTTGTGGGCTGAGACAATTTGGAGATAGTCTAGTTGATTGGGGAGTTCAAGCCAATTTAAAGTTTGTATGGAGGTGCAGTGATAAGAGAGGGAATTTGCTTTGGTGGCGAATTTGGAGATTTTATTGTAGCATACTTCCAGTTTGGAGGTTAGGGTACATGATAGATTCGTAAGCAGAGGAGCACCATATAGAAGAGATGGGAGGAGATATGTAGTGGCCAAGGTATGTCGAGTAGAGGGGGAGAGGAATTGATTATTTCTGTACAGTAGGCCGAGTTTTATGTGGGTTTTCTTGATGTTAAGTTGGATATGGGTACTGAATTTTAAGTGTTCATCGATGGTGACCCCTAGGAGTTTAACGGAGGGAACAATGTCAATGATGGAGTTGTTAAGGCTTGAAATTTGAAATTAATTTTTTTCAGTGGTGGTGGATTTAGAGTGAGTGAAAAGAAGAATCTTAGTTTTGTTAGCGTTAAGTGAGAGGTGATTTTGGTGCATCCATTTTTCAGTGGTTGCGAAGGCGGTTTAAGTTAGAGACTGGAGTTCTGTAAAGTTGGAGGCAGAGCAGATCAAAGTTGAGTCATCTGCGTATTGGACAATTTTGGTATTGGGAATAGCTTTGTGGAAATCATTAACGAAGATGTTAAATAGCAGAGGGCCAAGTATGGAGCCTTGGGGAACTCCTGTGGGGGTGGGAAGGAAGCAGGAGGAGGCTTGGCCCAATTTCATGGCTTGGGACCTGTCTGAAAGGTAGCTGGAAAACCAAAATAGGGTTTTTGGGGAGATGTTGAGGTTAGATAGATGGTTTAGTAGATGGGAGTGGGAGATGGTATCAAAAGCTTTAGATAAATCTAAGAGAACAGAAGAAACTAAGTTACCAGAGTCTCGAGCTGAAATGACAGAGTGTAAAAAGGAGAGAAGGGCTGTGTGTTGATATTATGTCCAGGGCGGAAGCAGGAAGTAGGAGAGAGCAGCTGGTAGGAGAGAGCAGCTGGTGTTCGGTTAGGAATGGCATGAGCTGCAGGTGTATGCATTTTTCAAGAATTTTTGAGATGGGTGAGAGGATGGCTATGGGGCGGAAGTTGGAGAAGTTACAGTTTTTGCCACCTTTGTGGAGTGGAAGAATAAAAGCAGAGCGCCATAGTTTGGGTACATAGCACTCAAGAAGTGATCTATTTATCAGGATGCTGATAGGGAGAGCAATACTGTTGGAGGCAATTTTTAAGAAGGAGGAGGGGATGTTGTCAGGGGCATTGGTGCAAGGTTTGAGTTTGGAGAGAAGTTTTTTTTTATAAGGTGGGTGGATACAGGTTTAGGTTCAAAGATAGGGGGTGAGGGAGGCGAGGATGTGGAAACTTGGGCAGAGGGGAGTGGGGGATGTTGCTGGGGAAGGTTTTGGTTAGCTCAACAATAGAAGAGGTGAAGAAGGTATTGAATAGTTTGGCAATTTCTTGGTCAGATTTGCTAGTATCAGGGCAGGGGTTGTTTGTTGTACCAGGCTTAAGAAGAGAGTTAATAGAATTCCAGAATTGCTTGGGGTTTTTTGCATGATTTATTTGTAAATGTTTGTAGTAATGTAATGTAACATGGTTAAGGAGAACTTTTTGGCCTTAATTAACTGGCTTAATTTTAAAAGTACCAAATCATCTCTTGATATACAGATGGATTAAGAATTATTTCAAATAACAGGATTATACCACAATAACTTCTTTAACTGAGGTTATTAACTGTTTCAAATCTGAACCCAAATATATTCCTCAGCTTTCTGAAATAGTGCAACAGTGTTTAGATGCATATGAAACTGTTATACTCTAATGCAGATATTAAAATTTGGTTTGACTTACTTATTCCCTTCAAAATTACAAAAACCTTTAAGGATAAGTTACACTTTAAAATTTTCAATGAATGGCAGAACAATCCCCTGGATTCAGCGAGCTCTGCACGGTGTGCAGGAATAGTGCAAGAGCTGCTGCACGCAATATGGCCGACGGGCGATCCAGAAATGAGCTCCCGGCATGTGCATGAGTGCTCCTACACTATTCCTGCATGGACACAGCTCCTGTATGCTAATTACCCCATTTCCAGATGAAAACCACGCAAATGAAGGGGAATTAGTGATCCAGGAAGCAGGCAGGTGTCTGTGCAGGAATAGTGTAACCTGCAGAAATGTATTCGGCTACTGAGTATATTTCTGCAAATTACAAAATGGAGGCATGACAGCTCCAAAGAAAGCATGTATTCAATGTAGTAGGCATGCCAATGGCCAAATATATGGCCACTGGCATGGTAAATAGTTGCAAAATTGTAAAAAATAACTTTTATTTTTTTTGGCTGATTTTGGACGTTTAAGGGTAGGGCAGTGGTGCGCAAATGGGATCGGCTTGAAAATAAGAAAAAAAGTTGGAAATAAGCTTTTAAACCAAAATCAGTATTCTGCCATAATAGTCAATGGCATGTATGAGACAACAATACCATGGAATAGTGGTTGCTAAGGGGGAAGGCTGAGTGTCAGTTTTGTAACCATGCATTAGCAGTCAGTTTTATGCAAATTAGGGGATTGATACTGAATCAGAAATTTCCCCTCACTGTTAGCTTGCACCCAACCGTGTAGGTGCAGCAACACCATGGTATAAGCATAAGAGGTGGATGGCCTCATAAGGGAAAGTGTCATGCATGCAGTAAGCTTATTGGAGCTCTGTGGTCTGTGTTTGCCCTTAGCTAAGCACAGCTAAGGAAGGGGGTGTGTCTGAGGCTGCGTAGCAGTGTTTACATTGCCTAAACAAGTGTGCACACCGCACAACAGGTTTTAACCCCCCCCCCAAAAAAATAGGAAAAAAAACAGCTCTGTTCACATCTGAGCACTGGGCATGCGAGACGTGCTTTGGGCCTTAAATGGGAAGGCAATGGGAAGGGAAAACAGCAGTAGGAAGGCAATCAAGGAAAACTAGCATAGCTGGCAGGTGAAATGTAGCAGAATCAGACAATTAGACAGGCAGCAGTCCAGCCCAGCCCAGCACACTGCTATAAACTATGCAAACAGCTTTCACTCTGGTTTTTCACACAAACTCTACACCAAGGCCAGCACAGGCACAGAGTGACTCGGAGGAGGGACAACCTGAGTCTCCCCATGTAGGCAAAAGGAGGCATGCCTAGTATGCCCAGGCTTTGACAAAGAGGCAATGCATAGCAGATACACTGACATGGTAGGAACCCAGGGAATGACACCTCTCTCTGACTCACACATACAGTAAAAGGGATGACAAACATGACACTACCTGTGCTTTACCATGTATAGGGAGCGTAGTATGTGCATCCAACATAATTAGCCCTCCAACACCATCCTCAATACTGGCACAGCCACAAGGTAAGTCACTCTTCCAATCAATTGCTGAATGGAGTATTATGGTCTGCTAGTTGTAGCTATGGTATGGATGTGAGCATGCAAGGGAATTGGGTGGTTGAATGGGATGGCAGCAGATAGTGAACACCTATATGGGCAGCATGAAATCCATAACAAATACTGGTGTCAACAAAGTAGGCAGTACTAGACAAGGTGACAGATCCCACTACAGTACATCTGGTGGCCCAAATGTGCGTCCATAGGACACACACACGCATGTCAGTGAGGCTCACATACCCAACACCAGCCTCAACCAACAGGACATGTGTAGATGACCATAAAGATAGGCTGTGCTAAGGCCTCCAATTAATGGCAATAGAGAACAGCCCCCCTCCAGACCTACACAGACAGACTATAACAGGTCATGCAGTTGTATGTTAGTTCTACAGGGTAAGAAGTCTGAAACTGAAATGTAGGTCAATAAATCCTAAGATCTGTACTCTACTTATATGCCTTTAGTCTGCATGATAGGTCAGAACACAAAATGAAATGGAAGCCATCAGAGTACCTGAAATACCAGTACAATCATAGCAAATGTCTACAGTTGTCAGGTGTGCCCCCCCCCCCACAATCCTATGTAGAAATGCAGCAATATGTACATGTGGGTTTAATAACAGTGGAGCACAGATTACCTGAGCTGGCCCAATTTACAGGATAGATTGTTGCATGTGTACAATATGCAGGGGTCTGTGTGTTAGGTTGTTGTGTGTTGTATATTGTGTGGAAGTGGTCAGCATGTAGGCATGGAGGGCTGAGGTTCCGGTGGCCTATGGCCAGTATTGTCGATGACAGGGTCATGTTCTGACAACTGCAGTGCCAACCACAATGCATCCCAGCAAGAACCAATTCAGCAGTCATCCATACTCATTGTTCAGATGTCAATATCTGTCACCATCTGAAAGAGGGACAGGCCATGAATGTGGGCCCAGACATACACACAGTACACAGGTGGAAGTACCCTAGACAGAGTACATGAAATGTAACTGTCAGCTGCACACACCTTTGAAATTGTACACACAGGTTAATAGCACATTGGTTGTCCATGTAGTATGGAATACTGATGTAGTCTTGCCAATCACTGGCAGACCACAAAAAGCACAGTTATGAAGTAATGAGAGACTGCCTATGTCCCCGCACAAGGCAGCATAAGGGGAATGTCCCAGGTATATCTGGGAGTCAGCTGCAAGAAGCTTCCATATCACACATGCACTTAGCTCACCCCACCATCAGCCACAGGTTTATCACAGGTTATATCCCTGCTGTTGAGAATGAGTACAGTATGACCCCCACTTCTGTATGGGAATACCCACAGAATGCAGCATGCTGAAGAGGTGTCCCATACAGGTGTGTCCCTAGCTGTAAGCAGCACCCTGCCAGCATCCAGACCAATGGATTAATATGGACAGGAACTATTGCCATTAACACCTCGCACACTTACCCTGTCACCCCAGTGGACTCCAGTGGCTCACAGCCTGGGACTGTAGGAGTGACAGAATGCAGTGGCCTGCTACAGATTGCCTGAATCACTACCAAATGCCTTACAGTCCTCTGTCAAAGACCTGTGCCTCACCCATACTTTCAATGTATGTTATCTCATGGAGTCCTAACTAACAACATAACACAGTCCACAGAACACAAATGCAAGGCCATGTCAACAAATCCGAGTAGCATGTCCACCATGTCCTACTGCATGAACTGTGGACCAACACCTAAATAATGCCTGGATGAAGGGACAACTATAGGGATACTTCACAGATATCACTCGCATAATGTTAAGAAGAGGATAGAATAACAGAGTGGGGGTGTAGAAGCATGGACGCCATGGAGTGTGTGATGTCTCAAACTCTGATATGTGCCCATACTACCCCTGCCTGCAAACCCAGTAATGGGTGGTAACAAACCCGCTCTTAAACCACAATGTGAAGGGGAACTGACCAGATATATGAGCTCTGCCTCTGGGTAACCTGGGTGAATATGTACAGCTGAGAGGTATGGCCACAGCAGGATATGGCCATTCTGTTATGTTGATAAATGTGCAAGCAGGGGATCCTCAGCCACCACAGTATCAATGTGCTGGATCATTTACACAGACCCATCAGCAAGGGTCTGCAGCTACCCCTCCAGAATGGCATGAGTGTGCAAGAATATGTAGGCTGCAGACCATAATAGTGGACACAGCTGCATTCATCTTGTATTTCCCAGGAAATAACTGGGAGCAAATAAGTATATCTGTTAGTAGTTGATGACATAATACATCACTGTGTAAAACAGTACATATGTCTGAATATCTCTGATAACACCAACCATGTAACACAAGCAGCACAGACATAATAATAACAGTATCCCACTATCTTTCACCCATTGTGACTCCATATTGTCAACTTATCTACATATATCCTGCAGAAACAGGTTGCTAGCTGTTGGTGTAGAACACAAAACCCTGCACTGGAGTACAGCCTACCTAAAATGGATTCACACACTCAATACAGAAGGTCATGCTGGGCAGGCCCCTACACTTAGAGAAATGAAGCCCATGTCTGACAACAAAATACAGAAGGTCATACTAGGCATGCCCCAACACATAGAGAAATGAAGCCCATGTCTGACAACAGCAGTGGACAATACATATCTGTCAGTCGCAGATGTCTGTGCACACACACTACATTGCACACCACTCATGCTTTGCACACACATTGGATAGGAATACTCACACATATCCAAGGCCAACACACTATAATAGGTCAAACATACACACACACAGATGTGGGGAAGAGAGTGGCAGACAGTGACAAAGAGATTGCCATCATGAGGCCTGTCTTACCCACTACACATCAAATTGGCCAATATCACATGATGTGCCGATGTCAATCACTGTAGACATTTGCTTTTGGTAGCCCTCAGCCCTATAGCTTCTGTGGTGCTTGTGATAACTGTGTAACGTAATAGTACAAATCAGTATTCATCTAGCATTTGTATACCCAGTCCTGTCAAATGTAAAGCTGTGTGTGACTGAATATTGTGTGTGTGTTTCCAGAGGAATAGTGTATTGCCCATTCACACAAACTGCACTTCCCATAGCCCATGTTAGCACTTGTCCTGATGTCAAGTCACCTTGAAATACCTCTTTGGAGAAGGGCCAGCCCTATAAGCTCTGTGGTGCATGCAATAGCTGTGTAATGCTATAGTGTAACATACTAGTTAGGTAGGGGCTCTAATCCCAAACATGGCAACTGTGAAATTCTGTGTGTGTGTGTGTGTGTGTGTGTGTGTGTGTGTGTGTGTGTGTGTGTGTGTGTGTGTGTGTGTGTAGAGATTAATGATTTTGAGGCCATTCACAGTCACTACACCTCCCATTGCCCTACTTTAGCAAGCCTGCTGATGTCAGTCACCTTGAAATACCCCTTTGGATAAAGCCCAGCCCTATAAGTTCTGTGGCACGTGCCTTAAATGTGGAACAATGTAGTAGCAGTAACTACACAGGTATGGGTTTGAAACTCATCTGTGGCAAGTGTTTGTGTGTGTACCTCAAAGATTTTGGCCCCATTTACACCCAATACACATCTCAGAGCCTGACTTTAGCAGTCCTGCAGATGTCATCCACCTTAGAAGTACCTGTTGCCAACCCTAAGTCATGTCAAGTCAGTGGTGTATGTAGTAAATACGTAACATAATAGTCAGTAAATCTTGTTAGATAGAGGTTTGAACCTCACCCCTGACAAATATAAATGTGTGTGTTTACGGTAAAATTATTTTTGGGATCTGTCACCAACTACATCACCCAATGCCAGTATTTACAAGGGCCTGGTAATGTTCCTCACCTTAGAAGTACCTTGGGGTAACATCCATCCTATAAGCTCCATGGTGCACTTGATAAATGTGGTGCACTGTAGCAACAATACATAGATAGGTAGGGGGTTGAATCTTAGTACTGGCAGGGGTGTGTGCGTGTGTGTATGTGTGTGTGTGTGTGTGTGTGTGTGTGTGTGTGTGTGTGTGTGTGTGTGTGTGTGTGTGTATGCCTGTTATTAGTATCCTGTGTGGAGGTTGCTGAGGTGTGTGTGTCTGTCATTAGTATCCTGTGTGGAGGTTGCTGTGATTGTGTAATAACAGGACACATTGTGGGGTGGGTTTTTCTACATTATTATATTGAGGACCTAGTATATGTCACAATGTCCACCTTACAAGGCCAACAGATGTCAAACACCAGAGAGGATGGCATAGACAATTCATAGCCCTACATGTGACATTATGGATTGGTGAACAATATAGACAACCCTTGTATTACTCAGAGAACACTCTCCACCCATGTCTCATACAGAAACACACTTAGCTAGGCAACAACCACTATATTGGTAGTTATGTGCATATTGCCTCACAGATAGTAACCACGGTGTGATTGCAGTGGACTATATGCCTGTTGACCACAACAGTGCCACTGACATCAGAAAGTACTGTGATGTGTTACATCTCCTGACTGTGTGTTATCCAGCACATAAAAGGACATGGCACCCTGTCCCATCCCTACAGTAGGCAAATAAATGCTTACAGTGGTCCTTTTGCTATGTTCCCAAATGGATGCCAGCAACAACTGTAGAGTCTGCAAATGTAACCCACAGAGGGAATACCATGACTTATACACATGCCCTGTATGGACAGACACCACTAACTCCACTGAATACCTGTATCATGCTGTCAATGTAGGTGCAAGCATGACCTCAGTTCCATAGCCAAGTCTCCTCAAATGAGATCAGGAATGCTCCATCAGAAGATAACAATCTGTGCACACAACATGCCCCAGAGACCTCAAGTACACTTACACATGTCAAAGAACATGTGTGTGGGGCATGTGCACAACCCAGACACTGTCCACATTATGGAATACAGATCACATACATGGGAATCAGTGCAGATCACTGGCCACCCATACCCACGTGTGGGGACCACTCCTGGGACTACACCCCTGAGCCACACTAGAGTCCATTCTAATGTGGCCTTATGCCAAGGTATTCCCTTTGCCTACCTTTGTACAACCTTCAGACCTATTCACCTACTACACACCTGTGAAGCAATGAACCTATGCATCTCAGTACTAGCAAATGTGTGTGTGTGTGTGTGTGTGTGTGTGTGTGTGTGTGTGTGTGTGTGTGTGTGTGTGTGTGTGTGTGTGTGTGTGTGTGTATGTGTTTGTGTGTGTGGTGTGTGTATGGAGAATAATGATTTTGAAGCCATTCACAATCACTACACCTCACATTGCCGTCCTTTAGCGTGCCTGCTGATGTCATTCACCTTGAAATACCCCTTTAGCCATGTATCAGCTTGTGATAACTGTGTACTACTGTAGTGTTACAAACTAGATAGGTAGGAGTTCTAATCATGATCCTGCAAACTGTGATAATGTGTGTGTTTCTCTGAGAGTGTGTGTGTGTGTGTGTGTGTGTGTGTGTGTGTGTGTGTGTGTGTGTGTGTGTGTGTGTGTGTGTGTGTGTGTCTCAGTTAACACCTTCTTTTGTGGACATTCACACATACTACACTGCCCTTATCCCTACTTTAGCACTGCTGCTGATGTCACACACCTTCAAAGATACCTTTGGATAACTCTCCAACATGTAAGCTCTGTGGTGCATGCAATAACTGCATAACACTGTAATAACAATACATAGTCAGGTAGGGGGTTGAAACTCAGTACTGGTAAGTGTGTGTTTGTGTGTGTGTGTGTCATCAGTATCCTGTTGGGGTGATTGTGTAATGACAGGATCCATTGCAGTGTGGTTTTGCTACATCACTATATGAAGGACCTATATGTCCCATTGTTCACATTACAAGGCCAGCAGTTTTCAAACACTGTAGAGGTTATTGTAGACAATCCTCAGCCATAAATGTGTACAGCCATGTGCAATTATTATGTGACAGTATAGATTAGTAAATAATATAGGCAACTGTTATAATACCCAGATACCACTCTCTACCCATGGATCATACACAAACACACTTGGCTTTTACTCTCTTACACCCTTCCTTTCTTACTTTGTCTTCATCTCTGTCTCTCTCTGTCTCTCTGTCTCTCTCTCTCTCTCTCTTCCTCTCTGGTGGATGTGGAAAAGTATATCTGTTTTGCATAGATAGTGCTTGTCTCACCCATGAGGCTGCGCACAGACAGGATCCTGTGACTTGAAGTCAGGCCCAGGGTCTGGTGCATAGGAGCTCCGGAGAGAATTGGGGTATCTGCTACACCACCTTGAGGCCCTCATGACACAATTAGAGGTTTAGACTGCCACTCCTGCTCAGCCCCCCGCACAGCCACCTTCAGGGCCATGAAGGTGCAGTGAGGATTGCCCATGGGTGGAGACCTCAGTCCCACTGTTTCTATTTGGGGGCTCATGGGCTTCCAACTTCCAAACACCCCTCCCTGTCCAAGGTGTTTACCCACCACATGTGTCATATACCACACTTGTATGCTGTCTTGTCTGTCTTCTGACCCAACCTAATCCCCCAAATATACCTGCTATCCTTCCCCAACATCCCACTCTCACATTAACAAAAACAGGGCAATCTGTTCCCAACACAAATTTCACACCATACATAACTGTCCATTTCGCACCCGCTTACAACTGCTTACAGGTGTCTTAATCACTCTGTATCCAACAGCCCTTGTTCTGACCAGCAAATAAATTATCACCCAATACAAGTGTGTTACCCAGGACACTGCACACCATAACCACATCAATTTACCAGTAAGCCATCTGAGCTGGAGATATGTGTGATGTTTTCTCAAACATGTCATGCAGCACAGTCATTCAAAAATAGGGAAAATTAGGGAAAATGTATGTATGCATATATATATATATATATATATATATGTGTGTGTGTGTGTGTGTGTGTGTGTGTGTGTGTGTGTGTGTGTGTAGACATACACGTATATATATATATATATATATATATATATATATATATATATATATATATATATATATCTGGAGTGCATTCAGACATCAGGTCCACACTCTGAACCTCCTTCCTCCACTGCTGCATTGTACTGCCTTGCTACAAAACAGAGTGTCACATGTGGACACAGCCTAACATTGGGGGTGGATATATAGGGACAGATCGTAGATAAGCCTATTACAAACCTATGAAGATTGTGCTTGATGCATTTCACATTACCATGACTGTCCTGAAGGTGGTGGGGTCTGAAACTCAAGTGTCTATTGTGACTTCATTACTTCCACCTTCTGCTATTTGCCAGACTAATATACATGTTTGGTGGAACAGAACAAACACTATGATGGCTTACATCTTGTCATTCTGTGCAGATCCGCATAGTTCACAGGTATGGCCCACTGCCCACAGGGCCAGATGCTATGCCCATAGCAGTTGTTCAGCAGGACATCATTACAGCAACAAGTCTTGATGGCACATATAAATCTTTCAACATCATCTATCCCATTATTACAGACCAAATACTACTTTCAATTACATGCATACATGTTTTACATACCTGTTTTATTATTGTGCTCTCTTCTGTGTACCGCTTGGATATCTTCCTTGTTTGTTTTTCTTGTTTTTTGTTTGCAGTATTATTTTTTTAGTGTTATTGTTTTTTTCTCGCTCTCTCTATCTCTATCTCTATCTCTATCTCTCTCTCTCTCTCTCTCTCTCTCTCTCCACTACAGGGATCGAGCTGGTTTGAATAGGGTGCAGCATGGCTTTTGTAGGTGATGCTCAGATCAGGTGATGGCCTCTGCACCAATTGGTGTTCTCCACTTGCTAATTGCATGCAGCCAGTTGTGTAGTACTTCCAATAGCCAATGTCATTGCAACCCACTACTATAAATGACTACATCATGTGGGCATTGGCTCTTTACCTTTCCTGTATGGAAGACAGCCTTCCTGTGTGTGGGCAGCAGTGTTACAGACAGCAGGTAGCAATACCTCTTACAACAGGACTTGTGGACACATGCCAACTACATGTTTATATAAGATTCCAGACCTATGGAGACAGTGTGAGGATTGCTGTTATATGCATTGAAAACTGCTGGTTTTACAGGGTTTGTGAGTACATGCTAGTTTTCTATGGAATGCAGTCGGTCTGCATAGCTCTCAACTATGGGCCTATCCACATGATGGCCAGAGGATTGGCTGTTATGTTTTGTCTGTTCACCGCACAGGTCTTGTCGCTGACATATCAGTGGCATTCTCTCCGTTGATTGCTATCGGTACATGGCAACATCCATTTGTGTTTCTGACTTTATATTCCTGAGTAAGGGTATGTTGCAACCAATCCTGTAACACCAGCAACTTTCACAGTGTATAACAGCAATATTGCAAATATGGCCCTGTGTTCCAGCCTCTGTCCTTCACATATATACCTGGCTTTGTCCAGATGTCATGCAGTAAGAGGTTGTTAGGTAATGGCCTATCATTATTTAGTGCTGACATTCCTGCTATCATTGCAGTGATGTTGTGGACTCCCACACAAAATGTGGGATAGGGTCCATATATATGAGGGCAACTGCTGGACAAAATGTGTGTGGCCTTATACAGTCCAGAGGTCAGTGTATGAAAAACACTGTTATATGCCCTTGTAAGACATTTTAAGGGGGAGGGGTATTAAATGTTTTTAACCTAGGCTGTTACAACATGTGAGGGATATCAGTAATAAGAAACATAAAGGTATATGGCTGTACATTTTCATACATTTCACCATGGGAATAGTGGTGGGCTACAGCTTACTCTCTTACACACAGTTCTGTTTGTCAGTGTGATAGTGACGTTTTAAGTTAAGCATTGTTATGTAACAGATACATTTACATTGTGACAAATAATACTTTTCCCCCTAGGGGTTGAGTACAGAGTGTAATTGGAGGCTGCAGAACTACATCTGTAAGTAAGTGTTGATTGGTTCTTATCTTCAAGACAAGTGTTTTTTTTACTGTTGTACTACTTGAAGGCCTTAGCCTGGACAGCAAAGTATGATATGCTTTTCAGATTACCATATCAAATGTTTTGTTTGAGAGTTGCATTAATCAGTTATTATGTATTTCAAGCACCTAACTGGTATAAAAATGGCATAAACAACTGAAATAGTACACAAATAAACATTTCTATGTATGCAAACTTGTGTGTGGTATTATGTCCTTTGCATTGTGTGTGGGTATATGTTTCATGCAATAATTTTCATTTGTAGGAAAGACTCAAACACTGGCCATTTTACAAGGTGGCAAATGTAGAAATAATGGCTGTTTGATATGCTGTGCACCCTCTATATATACTCTTCTTATACTTATCTATAAGTAAACAAACTGAACAAGACGACACAAGTGCTATACGACCAGGAACAAGACCAAAAAAGCACTTGAAGGAAATAAGGCTCCAGGCGTGAATTCAGATGATTTAATGAGGTATAAAAACAGCGTAAACGCCAAAGACACTCCACACAGCGTTTTCGTGTAAAATCACTTCATCAGACAATTTTACACCCACAATGCATGTCCCTTAAATACAAAATATCTAATTGGATAACCGCCAATTAAAACATTAAGGTAACATTCTTAATTGCTCTTAATAAAACGGACATACAGCAAGCTCTAAAAACTAAATGTAGTTTAACTAAAATCATAGCAATCGGAAAGACAAACTTCCTTTATACATTTAGGCATAGCCTAATAAACTTCCCTTATTTAATATCTAATATTGCACTACTTATTTTAAAAAACTAGAATTTAAAAACAACTCTATTATTCTGATTCAGATTATGTTGCATAAAACATCAACAAACACATATATAAAGTGGTGGTGCCATCTAGTGGAAGAAACCATAAATACTATAAATTCAATGCCAAACTAACAGAGACAGGTAAAATAAATTATTCTCAAAGAAGCACTTTCCATCACCCTACATAATTTATATATAAATAGATTAAAACACATTCCAGTACATACAAAATAAACAAAATTCTAATTATATACATAATAAATAATTCATCAATTTCATTCATTACAATAAATAACAAAAAAATATACAGGTTAAAAATACTCCTATTAAAAAATTGTATAGTAATATGATTGAGATAGTTTTAATCAAAAATAACTACCTATGTTGGTACTTCACAATTTAGCTGCCCTCATTTTGAGTACTGGGGTTATTGAAATCAAATCATTGAGGCCGGGGGGTTTGTTAGCCTCCAATTGTAATTGCCATAGCAGCTCCCTGTACTCAATTAACGTCTCCCAATGACCCCCCCTAATGTTTTTTTCAACAACTTCTAAAACAAAAAAATGGTATGTGGCTAACGGACAATCCATTTTATGCCTATACAGAGCATTCTTCAAATTATTTGTTCTTATTTCATAAAAATGTTCGTAAATCCTATTTTTCAGCTTGCGTTCGGATTTCCCAACATAAAATGAATCACATGCTTTGCAAAGGGCTATATAAATAATGCCAAAGGTATCACAGTTGGAGAAGGATTTACTCACCACTAACAAGTCCCTACTTATAATAGAAATTGATTCACTTACATATATATGTTGACATTGTGGGCATTTCCCGCACTTGAAGGTACCCACCTTAGTTCTTCTATACTTATTCTGTCCTTTATTTCTTTCAAGTATAGCTTTTATATTTCTTCCTTTCCTGAAGGTACACTTTAGGGGTTCTACAAATAAAAACTTTAATTCTGATAGCTCACTAAACTTCATCCACTCTTCTTCCAGAGTCTTTATGATCCTATTGGCTTGCCCACAAAAATCAACTACAAAATTGTTTTCCTTTTCTTTTTGATCTATTGTGGGCATAACCTGGACCTCTGATTTACCTCTACCTAGTATCGGTGCGAATCTCCCCTTTCTACCTTCCTTAACTCCTTTCTCAATTTCTTTAACCAGATCTGATGGGTATCCTCTTTCCATAAACATTCTATATAAAGTATTGCATTCTTCATCAAAATCTGTTTCCTTTGAGGTCATCCGACATGCTCTAACATACTGTCCCTTCACAATCCCTTTCTTTTGATGGAAAGGGTGTGCACTTGCAAACGCTAAATATGAATTTGAGAAGGTCGTCTTTCTATACAACTTTGAGAAAAAACCACTCTCACTTTTGCCAATATTAATATCTAGAAACTTCAATTCATTACTATCACGTTGGAATGTGAATTTCAAAAAGTTCGTTGATTGTGAAATAAATTCAAAAAAATCTTAAAATTCATCATCTGTACCTACCCACAGGAAGCACATATCATCTAAAAAGCGCTTGTATAATTTCCAACATTGATTAAACTTAGAATTAATTATAAACTTCTTTTCCCACACTGAAAGAATAACATTGGCATATGTCGGGGCGCATCTTGCCCCCATCGCAACCCCTTGCTCTTGCTTAAAAAATTCTCCCTCAAAGTGTATGAAATTGTTTCTAAGTACCACATCCATCAAGGTTAAAACCAAATAGAACTCATTATTATTAAACTTCCCATAATCAATCAAAGCTTCCTCAAAAAGCTTCATACCTTCATCATGGGGAATTGATGAGAATAAATCAACAATATCTACTGTATAAAATATCAATTCTTTCTCAAAAACATCCAAAGTTAATAATTCTAGCATTTCCCATGAGTCTTTCAGCACACCATTCCCAGAATTGGAAACTAACTTTAGTTTTGAATCCAACCATTTAGCTAATGGGGCAGTTACTGAATTTTCCGAAGCCACTATTGGCCGCATGGGTGGGTTCTCAATATGCTTATGCACTTTCGGTACCCCAAACAGGGTTGGTACCGTAGGTTTATCAACATATAAATACTGGAATGTAGGAATGTCAATTGACCCTTCCAAGACTAAATCATTTAAAACTGCATGCACTTTTCTATTCGCAGTGTTAATTTCATTTATGGATGCCCTATTGTACCTTTCCTCATTACTCAGGATTTCCATCATTTTTTCTTTATAAAGCACATAGTTCATAACTACCGTCCCACCCCCTTTGTCCGGCTTAGAAATTCTAATTGTTTTATCCATACTTAAACTGTTTAATAAACAATTCTCCTCCTTTGTTAGGTTAAAAGCTACCTTATTTCTACCCAACTCATTTCTTAACCTTCTCTCCATCAAATTCTCAAAATTTTTCAACTGTGGATGCAATGGTGGGTTAAACGTACTTTTTCTTCTTAACCCACCATTAGCATTATAATTTGCCTTTTGGCCATGGAATAAAATCTCAAAGTTCTTTTTTCTAAGAAAAAGCTTCAAATCTATAAGTACTTTCCTAATATCAGCCCTTCTATTTGGCACAAATTTTAGCCCTTTGGTAAACAAACTAAAATGTGTTTTCTCAATACTAATATTACTATAATTAAAAATATTATAGCCCTGAAAAGTATGACATGGTCCATTTATTACAATTAGTTCCTCATTTTGCGGTATATAGCCCTGTTTTTCAGCTACCATCGCTGGTAACCCCTGTTGTAATTCACATATGCAGTCCCCCCCCCTTCTGAAAATTTTGCTGGCGATTATTCTGATAATTCTTGATTCTTTCGGATCTTCTAAGTGGGGGGTATTCTGATAAATCATTAATATCGCCAATTACATTATTCTCACTAAACGCTTCGTCCCCTTCCTGTTCATTTGCAACCCAAACTGCTTCATATCCCTCATACCCAAAAGCATTACTATAATTGTTGCGAGGTTTAGGGTAACTAACTTTATTCCTATAGTCCTGTACATCCCTCTCTAGCTTTCTACTTTTTCTTTGGAACACATTGCTAATACTTCTATCCACTCTTTTTAATGTGTCATAATACATTCTCTGACATTCATTAATTGAAAATAATAAGTCCCTAATAATTCTACCATTAACTTCTTCTATAATATTATTTAAAAACTCCATTTCATTTTCATTTTCTTTAATAATAACTTTTAAAACCTCTAATCCACATTTATTAAAAATATCTAATAATTCTAAATGGAAATTACTACCTTCTTTTACCTTATTTGGAAATTTGCATACCCTAAGTCCCTTAGGTACTATTTCCAATTTTAAACACTCCTTTAAATACAAATTTTCCAACTCTAAATTCTTGAATTTAAACAATACTTCATCTAGTTTCTTCACATTTGATTCATAATTTAAATTACTATCATTTTCATTCATTTCAGGCACCATTTTACCACTAAAACTATATTTTTTATGCAAAACATTTGAAAAGTCAACATTGTACCTCTGTCCATCCGATGGCCCACCTATTGAGCCTGTTATAGTGTCCTTATGTAAATGTCCATTATTTTTCACCACAGCCGA